>NC_068927.1:43095000-43347500 GCF_023091745.1 Budorcas taxicolor
TGCTGGGTCACTAGGAGCTGACAGAGGCAAGGAAAAGATTGCTTCCTCAGAGCCTCTGGAAGGAGCCAAGCCCTGTCCAGACCTTGGTGATAGCCCCTTCAGACGTGTAGAACTATAAGATAATAAGTATGTGTTACTTAAGCCCCTAGGTCTGTGGTAGCTTGTTCTGCAGCAGTAGAAACCTAATATGCTAAATCCATGAGAAAAATTTAGAAAATGCAGAGTCTAAAGTATCACCCACAATACCACTCAGGGACACCCACTATGAACAGGTAGGCATTTTGTTTTAAGCTTTTCCTCTATGTATCCAAAAAGTGAGTGAGAGAAAGAGAAATATAAGTACCTTAGTTACGTTGGCTATAATTTATACCCTATGTTGTTTCACTTAACATTTTAACAGAATTTTCCTATGCCAATAAATTTTCTTCAAAAACATGTTTTCTAGTATAGATGAGTCATAATTTATTCACTTGCCCCCTTTTAATTGTTTCTAATCTTTTCACCAGAATAAAAATTGCCAAGGAGAAAATTCTCATACATATTGAAGTGTTAGGACGTTATAAGGTTACTATCTCTTTTTTTTTTTTTGCCATAAAACTTGAAAATATTTTTTCAGTTTTGTTTGATGTTAATTTATTCAAGGTCTTTTTGGGGGGTCATTTTTGATAGATAGAAATCTTACATTTTATTTTAGTCCAATAGATCAATGTTGTTCCATCATATCTTTTCTTCCATGACTGGAAAAGCAAATTCTCACTCTTAGGTTTGTGCTTCCTTCTAGTTCTTTTGAGAGTCTGTGTTTTCCATTTTATCTTTAGTCTACCTGGTGTTTAACTTCCCGATTAATTACACATTACTCAGCAGTGTTTCTCCCACCCTCTACTGCATGATTCTTAATTTGTGCATTTGATATCTGATAGCCATTATTATACCCTGACAGTGAAAAGGGCTTCCCTGATGGTTCAGACAGTAGAGAATCTGCCTGGATTGAGAAGATTCCCTGGAGAAGGGCATGGCTACCCACACTAATATTCTTGCTTGAAGAATTCCACAGACAGAGGAGCTTGGCGGGTTACAGTTCATGGAGTCGCAGAGTCAGACATCACTGGATATTTGATAGCCATTAAAATCCCCATGGACAGGGGAGCCTGGTGCACTACAGTCCATGGGGTCACAAAGAGTCAGACATGACTGACTAACAACAGCACAGCACCATACCCTACTGCTCCTAAAATGCAGACTTTCCCAATGTTGGCATCACCCATATCTGGAGGACCTTACAGTTACTAGCGTCTGAGGTCTTTGCTGACTCAGCTCGAAGGCTGGTTCTTCCAGAGGTTTGCACTGGTCTTGCTATCACCTGGGGGCACCATGGGCCCAAGACCACTTCAGGTTGCAGGCTGGAGTTCTCTTAGGCTTCATTCTGCATCGCCAGGTGGATATGGCTCCAGTTCTTAGTCTCAGGGGAGGGATATTTCCCTCCTCTGCCCAGTGCCAAGATGCACAGACATTTCTTTCTTGTTCCATTCTGCACAATGGGTTTCTTTCTTTCTTTCTGGTGGGCATTTACAGAAGATGTAGCCCTTGGTGTCAGAGGAGTTCCCCTATTAGATTTATCTCTGGGAATTTTTCCTGTTATTGGTACATAAAGTAATGATGTGTCTTACAATCAACAATGCATCTTAGAGTCCAGGAAACACGGTATTTCATATATAACATGTAGTATAATCTTGGGTCCAGTTTCTGAATTATCTAGTTTGTTTTACTTTGCATCAGTATAATGGTGCTTTGAAATATTTTTTATTTTAATATATTGTAGAACAATTTCTTCCTTGTTAGTCATTCTTTCTAAAAATGTTCTTATTTTTTTCATTCCAGATTAATGTTAGAATTAATGCTTCAAGTTATCACACATCATCCATATCAATAAGTGAATAATCTAAAATGTAAAAAAAAAGCTTTTCTGGGATATTTATTGGCTCTTTATTAACCCTATGGATGAACTGATACCTTTACAATATTTAAAAACTAATATATTTCCTAATCAAGACTCAATATATTTTATTAAAGACTTACATATTTTATATCATTAACATTTTATTCATATAAGTTTTTCATAGTTCTGGTTAATAACATTTTTCTAGTTATTATATATTTTAGTGCTACTGAGAATAGATTTTTGTTTTCATTAATTTTCTACTTGGCTATTTTCAGCATACAAGAAAGCTGATTTTTTTGTATTTTGATTTTGTAACCAGACACATTTCTGAACTTTCTTAATTTTTTTCAAACTATATTTTCATGATTTTTATAAACCATCACCTTTTAAATTGATCAAAGTTTTAAATATCAATTCTTTAAGAAAATCAAAGAAACACTGCCATGTTAAAGGAATACATTGTTTATTTAAAAATGCATTTTGATGTTTAAAAAGTCCTACATTTGAGAATGAAGGAATTTAGATTTTATAAGCAGATCATATTATTGGCATATAATGATCGTATCATCTGTTCTCCTAGTTTCCCTTCTTATTTCTCTCATATGTGCTATTTTACTGGCTAATATTAGTGATATTGTTCTTGATTTTAATGAGAAGGCCTCTAGTGCAGTGGTTTTTAATTACCTAATTTTTCTTGAGTGTGGGGAAGGTCGTGGCCCTTTGGAAAATCTGCTGAAAAATGTGCATTCTGTCCTCCAGATAAAAGGAAATGTGCACTCACACCCAGACCCCAAGTGTCTAAGCTTTCAAAATTCTCCCAGCCCCCATGGATTTTCACAAACCACCAAAGTCCATGAAACCTGATTAGGGATTTATTTTTTCCAACGTTTTACCTTTTGGAAGAATGTTAAATGTTAATTTAAGATAGATCGTCTTTGCCTGATTGGGATATTATCTTTATTTCTGTTTTATTTCTCCCCCGTAAAATCAGTTGTTATTGTTGTTGTCTGTGCACTCAGTCCTATCTGACTCTTTGCGTCTCCATGGACAGAAGCCTGCCAGGCTTCCCCTGTCCGTGGAATTTTCCAGGCAAGAACGCTCATCAGAGTTAATTCCAGTAAACACCATCTGGGTGGGAGGCATCACTACTCCCATTTCTCCAGCTTGTCTGTATTCACACCTTTGCAATTTCTCCAACTAGAGGAAGAGTAGGTTTCCTTGCCCCATTGTCACTGGGCCCAGACCTGTGATTTTCTTTGGCCAACTGGGTGCTAGTTGAATAAGCATGAGAAGTTCACGATGTACATGTGTGGTGAATGTGCCATCTTGTACTTCTGATATTATCACAAGAAGAGCATCTTCCAGAGCAATCCTCTACTACAAAGAGAAAGAGAGAGAGATGAACAGACCTGGCTCTACACTTTAAGGTGGAGCCTAGACACAGGTCAGGGACCACCCTCAACTCCTAGGGATCACCTTCAGTTCCTGGTTATGTGGCCCTTTCCAGGGAGCCATGTCTAACAAAAAGGAAGCTTGATTCTTCAGGGTCAGCAAAAAAGGGTGGAGAGTGGGGAGAAAGAGTCTCTTCTCTTATAAATGGCTTACCTAATTAGGTCAGGTCCACCCAGGATAATCTTTTTTTATTAACTCAACATCAACTTATTAGGAATTCCAATTACATCTGCCAAACCCCTTTATCTTTGCCATAATCTGTTGACTAGAAGCAAGTTACCTCCTTGCTGGAAGCTCCTCACTTCCCACCGATTAAAAGCAAGTTACCATTCCCACCCATTGTCAGGGTATAGGAATTATACAAGTTTATTGGGGACTACCTTAGAATTCAGCCTATGATGATCACATATTTGTTATTTTTATTTATTAATGTCATTGTTCGACTATTTACTATGTCACTGATATTAATATTTCATTTACTGATACTGCACATAATATAATGAACAGAATTTTCATTAATTAATTAAAAATTGCTAATGATTAACTTGTAAAGATTATATTAATATATTAATAAAATTAACCATATTAATATATGGCTAATTAATTAATATGACTAATTATATTAATATATTAATATAATCTTTACCTGTTATACCACTTTGCATTTCCTGGAATAAATCCTGTTTGGTCATAATTTGTATTTCATTTAAAATGCTGCTCATTACATTTCAGCGGTAGTTTCATTAGTTCTTTTATTCTCATATTCAAATAGGAGACTGACCCATAGATTCTTGGCCATCCTTTTTGGGTTTGATAACAAAAAGCGAGGATAACATTGTGAAACACATTCAGAAATCTATGGTATCTTTCAGGGCTCAATGAGAAAAACAGGACTACCACAGTTATTAAGAAAGAATGAAAAGTTATATGGATAGAAGAGGATCAGGGGAAGTGAAGGGTGAAGTGTGGGGAAAGTTGGAGAATTAGAGAGACCGTTACTGACCTCTTCAGCCTGGCTGGCTGGCTGTACAGATTAGGGCTTGTGGGAAAATCTGAAAAGCCATGATTACCCCTAGCTTGGGCTCCAAAATCACTGCAGATGGTGATTTCAGCCATGAAATTAAAAGATGCTTACTCCTTGGAAGAAAAGTTATGACCAACCTAGATAGCATATTCAAAGGCAAAGACATTACTTTGCCGACTAAGGTCCGTCTAGTCAAGGCTATGGTTTATCCTGTGGTCATGTATGGATGTGAGAGTTGGACTGTGAAGAAGGCTGAGTGCCGAAGAATTGATGCTTTTGAACTGTGGGGTTGGAGAAGACTCTTGAGAGTCCCTTGGACTGCAAGGAGATCCAACCAGTCCATTCTGAAGGAGATCAGCCCTGGGATTTCTTTGGAAGGAATGATGCTAAAGCTGAAACCCCAGTACTTTGGCCACCTCATGCGAAGAGTTGACTCATTGGAAAGGACTCTGATGCTGGGAGGGATTGGGGGCAGGAGGAGAAGGGGACAACAGAGGATGAGATGGTTGGGTGGCATCACCAACATGATGGACATGAGTTTGGGTAAACTCCGGGAGTCTGTGATGGACAGGGAGGCCTGGTGTGCTGCGATTCATGGGGTCGCAAAGAGTCGGACTGGACTGAGTGACTGAACTGAACTGAACTGGGCTTCCCTGGTGGCTCAACAGTAAAGAATCTGCCTACCAATGCAGAGACATGGATTCTATCCTTGGGTTGGGAAGATCCCCTAGAGAAGGAAATGGCAATCCACTCCAGTATTCTTGCCTGGGAAATCCCATGGAGAAAGTAGGCTGGTGGGCTTCAGTCCATACAGTCACAAAAGAGTCGGACACAACTTAGCGACTGAACAACAACCCGTAGCTTATGTAGAGTGTGTGGCCACAGGTGTGGCAGAACCCATGCGATGCTGCATGGGGAGCTCACTGAGAGGTCTTGAAAGAGCTCTTTCTGGGAGAACTGTGCCTCTTCATGCATGTAGCCAAGACGGTGGTCTTGTGGGTGCTGTGGGAGGATAAGCTAGGTGTAGAGTGAGAGTAGAGGGAAGACACCCTGGTTCCCCCCACCTGCTAAGCGGCTCTGCATCAGTCCGTCACTTTGCCTACCTCAACCTCTTCTTCCTTCCCAGGCTGTTCTGGGAGATTCTTGCCCCAACCTCAAACAAGAGCAGCAGAGCCAAGCTGACATCTCATAATCCAAGACATCTCACAACCTGCTCTCGTTTTCTGAGGTCAGAAATGATTCAGACACTGTGGAAATGGAATACTCCTTGAAATACAGAAAGGACTTACTCATAAACCTGTGGATGCTGGACAGGGTGACAAATAGGCCAGAAGCAAGAGACACAGCAAGGCTGCCGGTCTGACGGGGGGAGCAAAGACTCCAGGACAAAGAGTAGTTTTCTGTATTTTCACAGGAAACACAGATTTCTTACCTTTTGGACTGACTAAAGTGTAATCCCCACAGTGGTCAAACTACTCCCTCAAGCAGAAGACAGGTAGGTCCATGCTTGTAGAGTGCATAGAATGGGCACTCTATAAAGCAGTGATCTTTATAGTGGTGATCTTCGCTTATCAAATTTTAAGCTTTAGTTTTTAAGTAGAGATTTTAAGCAAAGAAAACAAATATTGTCTTTAATAGGAAATATGAATTCATTTATTTTACTGTCAATTTTTGGTTACTGAGTTAAAGGATCTTCATTCAGTCAACTTGCTTGATGATGCACTCTTGCCTCACAAGTTCTTCTATTTTCTGCTTTCTGGATTATATATTATTTTAGTGCCTTTTTGTTATTTTAAATGGGTACATGAAGACGTTAATTCTAGTAGCAATTTTCTCTAAAATTGGAGAAACAATGATTGAAGTATGGTGCTGAATATTTGAAAACATAACTAGATCTGACTTCATACTTGTTGTAAATTCCTTTTCTGATAATTCCAAACTCTGTGTCATAACTGAGCCTCTTTCTAAATCTTGTTTCGTCTCTCCAGACTGTGTTTCACCTTGCTTTTTAGTTGCAAGGCCTTAACAAAGCCTTGCAATGCTTTGTTAAAAGTCAGGCATGTAATGGGCAGCAGAAGCTGATGTAACTTGGCCTTCAATGTGAGAATTTATGTTTCTCTAGTTAGGACCTAGGCTGTGGTTAATGTTTGTTCTAGATGTAAATACCAGCAGCTTCACATTCTTCCAGTGTTCTTGTTTGTGTCTCCCTTCTCAACTTCAGGCTTCCCTATGTAATCCTCCTCAGATAGAGTCTGCATCTTACAACTTAGAAAGCTGTAATCCACCATTACTGTATCAACTGTGTCAGTACATGGTGGTGGTGCAGGGGTAAGGTATGGGGAAGAGGATCATTCTGTAATCTTCTGATAAAATCTCAGGACTGTAGTGTTTCTCAGTGTTGCGACCTTCACAAGTATTTCTTGGGTGGCATAGGTTTTCTCTTCTGCTGCCTCGTTGCTTCTCTGGTTGTAGCATTCCCAAGCAATTTCCTTGAAGCCTGTCCAAGGCTGGTGGGGCCTTGAGTGGAGAGAAATGCCCTTCCTTCAGCTGCAGTAAAAGTTTCAGAATTGTGCTCTGGCCAAGCACTTTCTCCTTTGGGAGTATTACACATGGTTAGGATCCCCCTTCCTACTGCCAGAGCCATGAGGGGATCTTTCTCTATTCCCACTCACCCTGAGAACCTGGTGGGGTCCCCGGAGATAAAGCTCATAAAGCTGTGGCAGCCTCCCTAAGACTTCAGCCTCAGATATTTCTCACTCTTGTATCAGCCCACACTCGGTCTCCAGCAAAGCTGTCACTTAGGGTTTTTACTGGTTTCTAGCTCCAGCGGCTTCAGCTGCAGTTAAGCAGGTTTCTGTAGCTGTACCTCTCTGGATGCACCGTCTCTCAAGACTTCAGAGTGGCTCTGTCTTATGACTTCATTTCTCTGATCCAAGAAAAGTTGTTTATTTTTAGTTTTTACTCCAACTTTTGCTATTAGGACAGGAATAATAGCTTCCAAGACCTTTTCGTATTGAAGCTGAAACCAGAACTCTTCAGTACTTTTTAACCTAGACACAAAAAGGAGTCTTTCATAGATTATTTTGATTAATTTTGCTTAATTCAGATGCAGGCTCTAACCACTCACTGGAAATGTGGAAATAAGCAGCTTGGGGTTCATTGCATCAATTTAGATGCATCTGTGTAAAGGTGTTTCTTTTTAGAATGAGAAGATATGCCAATATTGGCCTAGGCGGAAGCATTGCAGACTTTTCAATTGGCAGTCACTGGTCATGTATATTACAGTGTAATGTGTGGGCATATCTTCCTTTGTCTGCTCTTAAAGACATCATCAAGCTAGACTTCATGACTTCCTTAACAGAGAAGGAAATGGTGCTATTAGTGATGTCTAATGGCTCCCCTGAAGTCACAGAGCAAAGATGCCCATCTTGCTTCTATGTTCCATGAACCTGGGAGGAGACCATCTTGATAAATAGACATAGTCAAAGGGAAATGCCAGAATTTAATTTTAATCATGATAAACAATAGTTATTTCTCAGAAATAAGTATGAGAAATATGAACTTTGAAATAAATTGAAACAAGGTTTAAGATGCAAATGTGTACCATAAAGGCCTGTTGAGATAGAAATTGAAGGGCAAAATGGGGTATTGTGACCAGAGGCCATCCCACAGTATAACATGACCTAGTATTAACCAGGCTTCCCAAAGATAGACTAGGTATTTGCCCAATGTGGCAAGACCAGAGACTTTAAGGAGGAGGAAACTAACTTTGGTTGAATATTTACTGAACCACATTTTATACACTCATTAATTCATTCATTTGAATGAATTATTGAGTTCCTACTACATGCCTGCACTGTTCTTGGTGGTGCCAATTGAAAAGTCAATGTGATTTGGCCTGTTCCTTAGGGGAGATTACAGTCCAGTGTAGAAGGCAGACAGCTAGCCAGGGAGCGACATCGCATTATAATATGTGCTAAGAGAGGATACCCCACAGATTTTTCTGGAACTCCCCAGGAGGAGTCTGAGTCCTGCCAAAATGGGGGCAGGGGGTGACAGGAAGGGCACCCTGCAGCAGGACATGAGATGCTAGGAAAGAAAGTGAGCATGAGATGGGAGGGGGGAACGAGCCTGGCAGAGCAAGAAGGCCTGGGGTGTCAGGGAGCCTGGCTTCTTCAGGAGTTGCCGGGCTCAATGTGGGTACCATTAGGTGCTGCCAGTGGATCAAGGTTAATGCCTTCATCCTTGCACAAGGAGAGCCAGGAAGAGATTCCAGCAGGAGAGCCACATGATCAGATGTGAGCTTAAAGGATATCTTGGAGGCAAGGAAAAGGATCAATGTGCATCTGAATGGTGGCAAGGAGGCCAAGTGAGAAACACACAGAAGTGATGAGGGCTCCAAGTTAAGGGTGGTGGTGAAAAGGGAGAGAAATTAAAGGATCAAACAGATATTAAGAAGGTGATGAAATGGGCAGCACCCGATGGCTGGTCTGGTTGAGAAGATGAGGTCTGAGCTATAATAATGGAGTGATGGGTGGGTCCTTACTGATGTGATGAGGAACAAAATGGAGTGGGAAGAACAAGAGTAGTTTGGGCTGTGTGGATGGGACATCCAGGGCTAAGTATCCAGAACTGGAAACTGAGGAGACACCTCCACTTGGCAGTTGCCATAACCCAGACAAGGGGCTCTGAAGCAGGCCTTGTCAGCACCCCCAATATTCTCTAGGCCCACCCACAAATTGGGTTCTGTGTGTACCTCCCATTGAGGCATGTAGACTTCTGTATCTCTTTGCCTGAGCTATGCTCTGGCCTGGGGCACTGGCTGGCTCCTGCATAGAGCTGACCAGAAGTACAGGGATGGAAGGAGTGTAGGTGCAGTGTGTCAGGGGTTAGCCCATGTTAAAACTCAGATTCCTGGGCCCCCACCAGAGACTCTGATTTAGTGTGTTTGCTGGAGAGAAGGGAATAAGACTTGCATTTCTAACAGGCTCTCCTGTACCTCTCTCAGATGGGTCCACGACACTGTTCCCAACTGTCCTGATGGTAACCTTTCCTTAACACCCTCTATCGATTCTCTCCCTTTCATGGCTCCTTCCCTCTGTCTCCTTCCTAGGATCACATCCCAATGCCTTGTCTGAGGGTCTGTTTTGGTCAACTCTTAATACAGTGGCTACCTAAAGCCCCTGTCTTATAGATGATATTCAGTTCAGTCACTCAGTTGCATCCAGCTCTTTGAGACTCCGCGGACTGCAGCACGTCAGGCTTCCCTGTCCATTAGCAACTCCTGGAGCTTGCCCTAACTTGTGTCCATCGAGTCGGTGATGTCATCCAACCATCTCATCCTCTGTCATCCCCTTCTTTTCCTGCCTTCAATTTTTCCCAGCATCAGAGTCTTTTCCAATGAGTAAGTTCTTCACATCAGGTGACCAAAGTATTGGAGTTTCAGCTTCAGCATCAGTCCTTCCGATGAATATTCATGACTGATTTCCTTTAGGATAGGGTGGTTTGATCTCCTTATAGTCCAAGGGACTCTCAAGAGTCTTCTCCAACACTACAGTTCAAAAGCATCAATTCTTCAGCACTCGGCTTTCTTTATGGTCCAACTCTCACATCCATACATGACTACTGGAAAAACCATAGCTTTGACTAGACAGAGTAGATGATATTGGTGGGGGACAATTGTGATAACTATCTCAGAACTGTCATCAAAATTAAAACAGTGAAGGCATGCATGAGGCATCCTCAGGTTAAAATGGCCATTCGTGGGTTGTACCTGACTCTCCTCACCTCCCTTGAAATATTCCTGAAAATTTCCAGGGATGAAAGAAGGAAAGTTTCAACAGACATGGACACTTGGCATGTTAGTCAAAGATATTAAGGACACTGGGAGGCACTTCCATCAGCCACGTGAGAACAGGGCCCCTCTGGGCAAGGAGTCCGTGGAGATTATTTGGTAATCTATCAAATACCAACAATTGACATAAATAAAAACTCATCCAGTTTGTAACTCACTCTCATATACTCATTCCCTGATGGTTCAGATAGTAAAGAAACTCCCTACAATGCAGGAGACACAGTTTTGATCTGTGGGTTGGGAAGATCCCCTTAAGACAGGAATGGATACCCACTCCAGTATTCTTGCCTCAAGAATCCCATGGACAGAGGAGCCTGGCAGGTTACAGTACATGGGGTCTCAAAGAGTTGGACACGACTGAATGACGAACACTTTTCCTCATATATCCAAACCTTAAATTTATCCTGTTGGAATATTCTTTCTCCAGTAGTATGCCATTCAACCTTCCAGAAGCAAGGCGTGGAGCTTTAGCAAGGCAGAAGTCACTGTCTCTGACAGTCCTTCTCTGGATATAAGTCAAAGAAGTACTGAGCTGTTCCAGGGAGTCAGAGTCAAGCCCCTAAAGCCAGACTCACAGAAAGTCTGCATGGTGGTTTCCTGTCTAAAAGGGAACGGCCACACCCTGTGACAATGTCTGTTCTGCTTTTACCTAGCTACCTGGTAGGTGCTCAATAACTAAGCAGCATTCGTCCTATTTTCACCTACATTTTCCTTACAATTTAATCATTAGCAAAGGTCTCTTTTAACCATCTATTTTAAAGAATAATAGTAAAGCATTAAATCTGATTTTAGTACTCATGTCTGTCTAGTTTGCAATTTAAAAATAAAATAACAAAAACCATAACTGAAAAAAAAGAGCTAAAATGAATTAAACTACAGTTACAGCAACGTGCTTGATAAATTTTGTATGCCATCAGACTAATGCGAGGGATCCAAATTGAGATCAGTGGGGGTGAGGGTGGAGTAGATTAAACAGAGTGTGTGTGCTCAGTGGTGTCCGATTCTTCTGCAATCCCATGGGCTGTATCCCACCAGGTTCCTCTGTCCATGGAATTTTCCAGGCAAGAATACTGGAGTGAGTTGCCACTTCCTACTCCAGGGGATCTTCCCGACCCAGAGATCAAACCCACGTCTCTCGTGTCTTCTGCGTTGACAGGTAGATTCTTCACCACTAGCACTCACAGATTTACAGAAGGGGAGGGAGTACTGGTTGGAAAAGAAGAGAAAGCTGCCCCTCGATGCAGCCAAAATGACGCAAGGGACTGTGTCCATTTCTCTGGGCACTTTTCACTGCTTCCCCTCCCCCCACAGCCTCCTGGGCAGGTGGGGCAGAAAGAGGGGCTTCCATGGACCCCTCCCATTGGTGACCCCTCGTCCTTTCCTCAGTTGAGCTCCCCTGCCCTCCCCAGGTTCTCCTGAAACTGACACGGAGACAAAAAAAAAAAAAATGATTTTCATTCAGATTAATGCAACAGTCTTTTTTCCTGTTTCTGAATGCTGTATTAGGAATTAGGAGCTCTTAAAATTAAATTTAGCCGAATATACTCACTTTCTCCATTGTCACTGTGTTCATGTTTTCAGTCTGCTTCTGTCTGCTTTCACTTCCTGAACAAGGGGAGAAATATTAGTTCAGTTTAAAAAGTGAAAAAATTAAATAAGTAAAACCACGGACAGAAGTATGCCCTTCTTCTCTGGTTCTTAGCATTCTGGAACGCACCTGTGTTAAAATATGAAGAAATAAAACAAATATAAATTATGCATTTTCCAACTTAATTTAAAATGCATTATGCTCTGCTTTGTTCTCCGGAATTAGTCTTATTAAGGGGACAGATCTGTATGGATTAATTTTGAGTCAGTTTATTCACTTCTTTGTAATTCAGTGGCAAGGATTTTTGTCCCCAGGCATCAAATTAAATTTTTTTTTTTTACTGTAAGTAACACATACGAAATATAGACTTCTTTGTGTTATTTCTTTGTTTACCTAGCAAGCAACACATTCCCATGTTATGTTTCCACCAAATCTTAAATCTCTCCTTTTATAGAGCGAAACTTTCCAAATGATTTTTAAAGCAATGGAACCGTTGTCACAATATTTGAGCTGGGCACAGTCATACCATTATCCTCTTCCTGGTATTAATTTTTAGAGAGATCCACATGGCCTCCCTCCAATTCAAACTCCGAGGCCACCAGCCCCCAGTCCCTGCTTTCCCAATAATTTTGGCAGCATGTGAACTGATATTTTATGATGATTTAAAATATGTACCAAATCATCATTTTTAAGTATTGTTTGAGTACAGTCATTCTTTGTTCCGCTTAGACGTTTTAAATCTTTATTTTTTGCCCCCTTATACTGAGCGAGAAAATAGTCTGAATTCTTAATTAGTCTTCTTTAAACAAAATATCCTTTCATATGCACTAATAAAGACTAAGGATCATTCCCCTCTTGTTTAAATAACTGCTTGCTGTAGTATAAAATCGTAAGAGACACGATGCAGATCAAGTTACGGGCTTGAAGTGGGGAAGAGGAACAAGCCGTGCCATAATAAGCAGATTTTAATGATTTACTATAAATCAGCATTTTTGCCCTGTCAGTGAGATTGAAGAGGCAGACAGCTCCTCACATGTCTGCCGAGCAAATGTCTTCCTGATGAATCATGTGCACTGAATCACTGATCACAACATTCAAACGGCACATCCAAATAATGAGGGAAACATATACACAGCCTCCCGATGGCTGCTCCAAGGCAGCAGGAATATATGTTTTTTCGTTGTGTGGTAGTTAAACCCTTCCATTGATCCTCGGAGGGTTCCACGGAGGGTGATGGAAGTGTATATTACCGGGTTAACCGTGGATGCCCTAACATAGACTCATCTGCATAAACGCTCTGCCCCACCCCCCGACTTTTGATGAGAATCTAATCTAGTCTGCAGGAGAAGAGGGGGGCGGTCAGTAGAAAGACAGGCTGCAGTAATGAACCTAAATGTAAAGAATCTGGCCACAGAAGCCAGGAGAAGTCAGAACTAATTTCTGTTGGGTCAAAGGCTCATTCGGTCCGGGGGCAGATTTTTCGATGCCCCACCTCTGGCAGGCTCCCTCCTGCCCCATGAGCCCTCTCATCACTTGCTCTGTCAGTGTCTGATATTTCCCCCAAAGGCAGTGCTTTGCTGCTGGGACCCATCCTTGGGGAGAAGGACTTCTATGGAAACGGTGTGCTGGACCCCCGGACTGGATCAGGAGGCCAAGGGAACCAGGCACAGATGCCTCTGGCTCAGACACAGAGCCCGTCATGGACCTGAATCCATGGATCTCAGAAAGCCTTTTCAGCTGACACATCTGGAAGCTCTCCCTGACTGCCCCCTTCAGGCCTCATCCCCCACCCCTGCAGCCTGCCATCAGTATCTCACTCCTATCCTGCTTGTTCCTTGCTGTGCTTATAACAGACACCCATCCCGGTCCACTGTGGCCTCCTCAGTCGTAAAGTGAAGTTGCTCAGTCGTGTCCAACTCTTTGCAGCCCCATAGATTGTAGCCTACCAGGCTCCTCCGTCCATGGGGTTTTCCAGGCAAGAATACTAGAGTGGGTTGCCATTGCCTTCTCCAGGGCATCTTCCCGATTCAGCGATTGAACCCAGGTCTCCTGCTTTGCAGGCAGATGCTTTTACCTTCTGAGCCACCAGGGAAGCCTCAGTTGTAAGGTCACTATATTTGCTTTTTTTTGAAGCCATCGTAGGATCTTGTACAGAAAGCAGGCTTCATCATAACTCACCCACCCTCATGAGTAGTGAATGAATGAGTGATGAGGTCTTATTACCAAGCTCAGCTGGCAGCATGGCACACTGAGGCCCCAGGCTCTTACAGACAATGAGACAGAGTCCTGGGGCCACGGATGATCAGCTTCCTCTTGCCGAGTTCTGACTCTGCCCCCTCTGGCTTCAGCTCTTGGTGCCACCTGAGAATCCCCAGAAAAGTAGAAGATGATGTCCAGGGAGTGGGCAGAGAGGGACTTTTGAAGGGGCCCTACGTCCTGGGGACTCAGAGTCATTCACAGAGGATCGCATCCTCAGAGATGTTATTTCAAATGTAAACCCGAGAATAAATCAAAGCTACACCCTGCTCCCACCCCTCAGATGCCTAAGAACCTAATTAGAACTCTGAAGCTTCTGTCCATCTTGTGAATGAGTGGACCTACAAGGTCAGTTTTGAAATGTCTCACTTTACTACCCAGGACTTCATACAGAGTGCACAGGGCCTTCTTATCTTCAAATACCTCTGGAAAAGTCAGAGATGTTGCAACTTGCCCCTGGTGGTGCCCTCACCCCCAGCTCATCTCTCTCCAACTTCCCCTTAACCACCCTCCTCAGACACCCAGCTTTCTAGACAGGCCAGGGCATCCGGGGCCTCTAACCTCCAATAGTCGGTGCCCAGCTGGGTGCTGGTTCCCAGCAGGCCAAGGACCCATTCACACCCAGCAGGCTTCTGGAGCTCAGCATCTGGTCTGCTGGCTTTATCAGAGCAACCTGGTTCCAACCCTGGATTGAATCTTCCTCACACTGCTAATGAGGGAAACCCTCCCAGGGAGCCTCAACGCTGCCTGGAGAGGAAAGGAGGGGCTGGCTTGGAACACAGGGGCATCCCCACCACATTCCTGGCCAGGGTGCTCCCTCTGCTCCCTGAGCACAGCTGGGGTCCCATACTCCCACCGCTCTGGAATGCCCGCTCTCTCCCACTCCAGTCCACTCAGGAGTCCCGCCTCATCTCCCACAGTGGAAGTAAGCTCTCCCTTCTCTGAGCCCCACAGTGCTTTGGGTACTGTGGATATTCACCTGTTCACTGAGTCATTCATTCATGCAGCTAGTATCATAGAATGCACTCTGCCTCAACTTGGGAGATCCAGTGGTGTTGGGAGAGACCTGAATTCTGCTCTCATGAAGCATCTATCTCATGGGTTTATCCTTTAATACAGGCTTCTCTGCCTGGTCCTGTCAGTTAATGAGGAAGGCAAGGGTGCCACTGGGTGGGGTGGGTGATGCCAGTATGCATGGAGCTTTTGCCATGTACCAGGCAGTGTTCTGGGCCCAGCTGTGAACTAGTCAGGGCTGGGCAGCATCCCATTGAAGGTAGTTTCAAGGGCCTGTGACCTATATTGTCATACAGGACTCCTACTCAGAAGAGTCCCTCACTGATTTAACACTCTAATGCCACCATCTTGAATCTCTTAATTTTTAAGCAAGAGGCCCTGCATTTTCATTCTGTGAAGTCATAACAGTTCTGATCCCATCTTTGAAGGGTTTGCAATTCTGTGCAGGGAAGAAGAAGCAAACAAGTAAACAAATGAACCAGGGATTTAAGGTGTTATAAGTGATGAGATGGAGAGCTGGAAGAGGAGCTACTTCAGACTGGGGGGTCCAGGGAGTCTGGGATGAGGGAAACCATAAGTGGTGGGAGGCCAAGGACCTGTAGGCAGAGATACACCAGTTAACCCCGTTACTGAAATAAGCCAGTTAGTGCCGTGGCATGCCTAGGCACCTGTTCAATCATCCATTGTCTAGGATGTGTTGGGGTTTGGGACTTTGCCCCTCTCTGACCCAGGAAGGAAAATCGGGAGGTCAGGAAGGGAGTTCCTGTCACCTCCTCTCCCAGCCATCAGCACACAGGGAGCAACCCCATCCTCCTCCTACTACCCTGGCAGCCTGGGGAGTGGGCCCCCTGGGTCCTCTTGTTCTTGGGTCCCCATTATTTATTTGCCTTAGCAAGCCTCCATGGGAAATGCAGGGGATCCCACAGAGAACTTTGAAGACTGGCCACCACCAGGCATCTCAGCTCCTGGGGATGTCCCGTGGGGCTTTTTGATGTAGGTGATATGGTGCCCTGGCCTGAGGGTTGGAGAAAGACCAGTCTCAGAGCAGTGCTCATCTACTTAGGTCTCCAGCCCCAGACCCTGCGGCCCCTCAGCTTTCACTG
Source organism: Budorcas taxicolor (assembly GCF_023091745.1). Lineage (NCBI taxonomy): Eukaryota > Metazoa > Chordata > Mammalia > Artiodactyla > Bovidae > Budorcas > Budorcas taxicolor. The sequence goes on from NC_068927.1 coordinate 43,111,231, forward strand.
TGGCCTCCAGAGGTCCCTAAGTGTGAATTCTTTCACCTGCGGCAGGTGCTTTCTCTGGGTTTGTGGAGGGGTGTGGCGCAGGGAGCCCATTGATTGGCAGCTCGAAGCCCTGTTCCCTGACCCCTCCTCCTACCAACCTGGCTGCAGCCTGGCCGCAGCCTGGCCTCCTTACAGGGAAGACAGAGCATAAAGTTCACACCAGATCAAAATTCAACCATTGTGACCATCCAGAAGAAAGCTTCCTGTGGGCACAGCCTTAGGGCCCACAGAGATTCGCAGTGGATTGCATACGCAGCGCCACCAGCCGGCCAGGGCCGGATATGCGGCAGGGACGCAGATAGAATGGAAGGGGTGGGTGGTGGGGACAAGGGGAACTGTGGTTTGGGGGCAGTGACAACACAGGCTGTGTGCAGAGGAACCTGCAGGAGACTTGTCAACACAAGGGATGACACTGAGCGCTGTGCAGTTGAAAGCAAATTTCAGCCACAATGTAATTATCCACCCAGGAAAAGAGGGGTCCCCTCTCCTGGGACAGCCGTCCATGTGAGGAGAAGGAAAATCAACTCGTTCTAGGTCAATTTAAAGGTTAAATGGAGGTCAGCGAGAGGGAACCGAGACTGTCCCCGACTAGGGAGGGGTTCTCTGGTCACTCGCGCAGGCCTTTAACCTTTGGTTCTAATATTCATCTGGGGGGAGAAAAAAATGTGAAGCATATAATTGGATATTAGCAGACATACCATTTCAGTAATCTTAGAAAATAAAAAAAAAGAGTGATTGCAAATTCAGAGGCAGTTACTTTAGAAAGATAGTAACGTGTAATTCCCAGTTTCTGAGACTGTAACTTTTGCACTTACCACTAATTTCTCCACTGCGCCAAATGCAGTGTATACATTTAGTTTAGAATTTATCATCACCGTTTGTGTATATTACGCCAGCAGCATAATCCATCCTCATGAAGCTAATGCTCGGCATTAGGAAAATGGACTCCGTATGGATCCTGCCAGCCTCTGGCCTGAAACACACCCCGAGGAGACACGGCGGGTGTGCGCTCCCCGCCCCTCCCCCAGGGTGCGCGTGGCTTCAGGTTTTGCGCAGTGTCTCCAAATGGCACCGTCTGATTTCTGCAAGTTGCTGGTGTCCATTGTCTGTGGATGTAAAAATCAATGACCTACATAAGATTTTGATTTTACACTGGGAACTGAGAAAGAGACTGAAGCACAGATAGAAAATAATGAAACATGTTAAAAAATAAAAACATATTGAACTCGAAATACATATTTTCTAGAGGATCTCTATATTTTTTTCCTTTGAACAGGAACATATTTAATGTCATGGTCATTTGATTAAAACAGTTAATTGTATTAATGTATCACTGAGCTGAGAGTGCTGGTCATTCCAAGATGGACCCTAGCCCCAACACGGAGAATAAAAACCCTAATTTCAAGGCTGTATGGAACCAGGAACTGCTATTGAGACCTTTTGGTGTATATGCAATCCTTGTTTTTATTTTCTTAAAAGAGAGGGGGAAAAAAGCCTCAAACTGCTGATTTCTGCAGAAAAATCTGCAAATGAACTGTTCTATTAGCACAAACATACCAAAGTCTTTAGAACCCCTCTCTTCAAAAGCATAATTAGGTATTTATTTCAGACAGACTAACATCTTTGCAGTAGCTAATAAGATGCAGCCCATTTGAATATTAATATAATAAATGATTAAATTAAACAGCAAGATTCAGACTCAGAAATAGCCTTTATAGGTCCCAGGGGGTCACTAAAACTGTTTCCATTTCTTCCTACAGTTAACATAGTGCAAGGGACATGAATGCATAGAGCAATATTTGTCTTATGAAACGCAGAGTTTTATATGGTGCTATTCAGTTTTATTACTCCACAGTTTGAATCTGGGCCCCGAGTGAAGTCACCATGCTGAGGCCTGACAACCCTTCTTCCTGTCTCACTGCTCACTGGCATTCCAGAGATGCTCCAATGTTTGGCAAAGGGTTCCCTTTGATTGTCCCCATACCAAGAGGTGCCCATGCAGGCGATCACCAGGTCTTAATGCGATTAAAAAAGCAGAAAGAAATGAAAACTCCCTCTGCATAACAAACTGCCAGGTTCATTTTGTGTGTCTGTGTGCTACTTCACAACTCCATGTTGTGCCTGTTGTGTGGCTCAAAAGCCACACCCAAAGTCAAGGTGCTGCTGGGGCCATCTGCGCCAGGAGACACACCAGACACTTCATCTCTCCACCAAGAGGTAATCACCACCCCCGTCAGCTCCACCGGCACAAAAAAGAATAGGCAAAGTCGGCAATTATAATTGGCCATTATTCCAATAAAGGTGTTTCCCTTTTTAAATTAGTCCACAAAAACTGCGCACTCTCCAAATCCCATGAACCTGAGAAGTGTTAATAAACATCTGGCCATGGTTTTTGCTTAATTAGCATTCCTTAGTTTGGACGGAAGTCTGTTTATGTAAAACAAAACACACACACACACTCACACACAGATTCTGCTTTATAAGTCACAGCCCCTCAGACTTCCAAAAGCAGCCATCCCTAATGGTTGCTGAGAGATTTGGGTCTTTCCAATACTCCTATTTGTCAACTGAGCATCAGAAGAGAAAAGATATTTGGATCTGCATGCTTAATTTTATTGTGCAAGTCTCAGATCCAATATCTAATAACTTGATATAGTCATGCCGTTGGAAAATACTCACATTTCCAAAACAGCAAAGAGATTGAAGCTTGGAGGTCAGCTTGAATAAAATAGAAAACAACACAAACCAACCTCAAGCATGCCACGGGCCACATTATTATTATCCACAGCCTAAAATCTCCCAGTCCTATCTCTCTTAGGAGCAGCATTGGCAGAAAGGTAATGGATAAACTGTAACCCAGCTTGCAAGACTCTACTGTCTAAATTAGATAAAAGAAAACTAGGAAGAAAACTCAAAGATAAGTGGTACAAAGTAAATCAAAACAAATCATCTTACCAAACTTTATTCACATCTGATACCATTTTTAGAAATTAAGGTCAGTTTTGTGGAACTAATAGGGAGTTATACCTATATATCTTGGACACCATGACAATGCTGGAGGGGAAGATTTATACTCCATGGTTGCAGATGCAGAAGAAAGATAGGCGAGATCAAATGGAAGTGCATGATAACAAATGAAAAATGGTCCCCACAGCCCATAAATTAATTGAGAAAAGAAGGTTGTCATTATTTGAACATGCTTTAAAATAAGGTATGAGGTCCAGATGGCTGAGGATAGATAGGCCCACGAAGTTTGAGTAATTGATGACTTAAAAATAAAACAAGATCTTAAAGAAATGAATCACATCAGGCAAGTTAGAGGAGGAATATTATAAGAGAAAGGAACAAATTAAAAAAGGCACACAAAGCCAAAGATGAACCTCACACCTCCTGGACCATTAAAACTAAATGAAAGCATACAAGCAAGTGTTAGTGAGAATTCAAAATGGGAGGGGGGGGGTCAGAAATAAAGTCTTAAAGGGACAATTTAGATGTTACTTTATTAACCTATTAAGATTTGCTTGGGGCTTTCTGCTGCAAAAACACTCCTTTTCCTTTTTTTTTTTTTTTTAAAAGATGGTCTCAAAATAGGGCCACACTGAGGTGGGCCACCAACCTTGCAAATAATAGTTTTCTGCTGCTTCCTTTTGTGTTAATTCCCCACTGGAAAATTCAAAAATAATTTGTCTTTGGGGAATACGGAGGGGTGACTGGCAGCTTGGGAATTTTCTTTGTGGTCGACGGTGGGAGGGCAAAAGAGCAAACCCGATTGATTTCCCACAGCTGTAGAGGACCAGACCTTTCTCTAAGCAGGGGCCATCACTGCCTAAGTAAACCCATCTCCTCCCCCTCCTATTGTCAATGAGAAGACAGTGCTTGTCCATTGGCTCCTCTCCTGGAAATAAAATTTCTGGGGCAACTAGATGCTGCATGAGTTCTAAGCTAAACATCAAATTCTTCCTTCCTCTCCTGTCTCTCCCTTCCTTCCTTTATTTCTTCCTTCCCTGCCTTTCCTCTTGCTTCTTTTGTTTGTTTCTTTTCCTTCTTTTTTTTTTTTTAACCAGAATTCCTTTCTTCCTTCCATTTTACATTTCTTTTTCCCTTTTTTCATCACTACTTATACCACCATCTGTAATTCCACCCATATCCTTGAAATACAGGAAATAGAGCAGCGGTGCCGTATTCCATATTTATGACTTCTCAGTACATCAGAGCATTACTGACTTCGGAGAGCCCCCGTCTGAGCACAGCTCGGTGGAAACACTCCCTGTACGAGCTGAGAAAGGACGGCTTGGGGCAGAGTCGCCCGGGGAGTATTCTCATCATGTCGCTCCACGCCCCCCAGCAACACTCTGCTTGCTTCCTGTCTCTTAATTTTTTTTTTTTTCTCTCTGCTTCTCTTCTTTACACACATATATATTTTTGCCCTCAAAGCCATGGGTTTGCTGTTCATGCTAAGAGAGTATTATGAATATTCTGAATGAAAATAGAACTCTGGGAGAAAAAGCTAGGCACAAAGACTGGTGTCAGTGCGGGCAGTCCCTAGTTCACAGGGTGGGCAGGCAGATGAGTGCCTGCTTTCTCGTGATGCTCCCCCCCACAGCACAGCCCAGCCCTCACACTACATTCCTGGCCACTGATCATTGATGACTCAAAAAATACATGTAGCAGTGGAATTCCACTGCCTCTGGAAGGGCATGACTATGGGCTACCTTCCCTTCAAGACACAGACCCAGGCATGTGCACGTGAATGTGTGTGTGTATGTGGCAGTTGGAGCTGAAAATGTGCTGTTGTGACAAAATTAAGGCAGAGTTAAGAAGTCCCTCATCAAAGGCTTCTCTCATGTGATTAAAGGTACACTGATCTCCAAGGAGAGACACCCGTGGATAAACCAGAATATGGCCCTCCACACTGAAGGCAAGCCAAAGGGCTTGAAAATAATATGAAGACAGAAATATAGAGGCAAGAGAAGGAGACTTGCCAGCAGGATTGATTTGAATACTCTGCCTGGAGATTTATTTGGCCTTCTTGTCATAAAAGGCAAATGCCCCCCTCATCCCTACATAGTGAAGGAGAGAGGATAAAACCTCTTTGCCCGAGTGGCAATGGCTATGTCTTAGTAGAAGCTAAAAATGGATGAGAAGTATCAGAGAAATGAACTTCTGTGGTTTTCAAAAAACGGTTCAGAATAGATGAGCCAACTCCTTTACATGTTCAAAAGAAAGAGGGAACAATTTTGTGAAATGCTAAGGCAGTGCAAAGTGAATGTTAAATAGTTTTTATCCACCAAAAAAAAAAAATAGACTTATTCAAATGCATGTCTTGCTTGTCTTTAACTAAAGTGAAATTTCTTAAATCCAGCTGTAGTCTTATGGGCGGCGGGAGAGCGTGGGGGGCAGGGGGGACGATGGAAGCACAGAACATCTTCCCTGAACCCAACAGCATGTCGTTTAAAAGCAGAAGCACACGCTATTGATTTTTTTTTTTAAATACAAATTTGGCAGATTTCACATGATCCATTACATTTCTCAGGACGGTTAAGATGCAGCTTGCATGATTTATTCAGAATAAGGTCCATTTTTAGCTATATTTAAGTCTCCTATTTGTTATTTAACATGTGTTTAATGTTTTCTGTCCCTGCTGTGCACAGCTGCAAGCTGCTATTTTTTGGCAATTTTTGTGACTGGGAAGTGATTTGTGTCTTTGCATCTCACCTTTCTATTCTATGGCCTGCTGTTTTGATTTTCTCCTAAACTTTGAGAAAGAAGTTACTCCATGTCACGACCTCTGCTTCCCTTTGCTGGGCAAACATGAGGGCTTGAAGGACACAAGCCAACATAAGAAACCTCTGATATGTTTTTTAGAAAGACATTGCTGGGGAGCTGGGGTGAACTGAAATTTCAAAAAGTTTTTATTAAAAAAACAAAGTTCTCCCATCTTAACCTCTCACCAGAGTGGATTGAAGCTGGTGATCTGAAAAAAATGTATGTCCTCCCGTAAGAATGTCTGTGAGATTTAATATGATGCTGACATGATTCTTGAGGACTTAGCCAGGTAGGAAGCAATGCCTCATCCATCATCTATAGTTGGGAGGGGGCAGTCTCCCCTCCTCCCAGCTATTTTAGAAAACATATTCTCAGGTTCTAGGGGCACTGGGCCCCCAGAGGGTTTGCTAGAGCTGCCTTTAAAAAGGAGAGTGCATCTCAGGACTTCCCTGGTGGTCCAGGGGTTAAGACTCTATGCTTCCAATGGAGTCTTGGAAGGGGGCACAGGTTCGATCTCTGGTCGGGGAACTAAGATCCCACATGCCACATGGCAGAACCAAAATGTAAAATACATGAATAAATTAATTTTTAAAAAAGGAGAGCATGTCTCAAGTGATGGTGCCAAGCCAAAAAGGTCATTGCCTCCACTGCCTAGACAGACCCAGGAAGTCAGCAGTCAGCATCCACTCTGCAAAGTACAGAGCATCAGGCCAGGATAAACAGCAGCTTTGCCAGCCCAGTTGGATAGATCACATATAAGCAAAAAGTCTGTAAGTGTTTATCTGATTCAGGCAAACACGGTGATGGCATCGAATGGCTTGGTGATTTATTTTCCCAAAGCCTGAAGGATCTTGCTTAATATTGCTTGATATATGCTAACCTTCCCTTTATAGGGTCTGCAATTGAAAGCCATGTTGCAGTGGTTTAATCCTGGCCTCCTACTTATCTAAAACACACTCTCTGACTGTGCTGTGAAAATTGAATCTTTTCCTCACAATCTTACTGACATGAAAAATATATAATACAGTAAATGATTAATGCAGTTATAAACTATACCTGAGATAAGATTTAAGTATTCATATTTCTATCATGTTAATACAACACGATAAACCCATGAAGCAAACTTGACCGGGGCATTTGTTATTCTGTCCAGTGTTCAATTATTCTTTGTCCAAATACAATTTAGGGGCTTGCCGTAATGCAGTCACTCGCTGCAACACATTATGTGCTTCTGGGAGATAATAAGCTGCCTCGATGGTCAGCCTGGGAGACCCCGCTCCATAAAAGGCCCCATGAAACACAGGCGGATGTACAGATGCTGAAGATGGGCCCTGGGCTGGGGATGGGCTCCCTGAAAAGATCTTGTGTTCCAGAAGGCCGAGCTCACTGTACTCACCCTTCCTCCCTTTTATAAGAAAATCTCTCGTTAAAGGAAAACTTATTTGCCATAATCAAAAGGAAGCTTACAGTGAGTGTGACTACTTAAACGCTGCCTGCCCCTAACACTGAAGAAGGCTTTTTATCTGCGACTGGAGAAAAGCCATTTCTTTGTTGGCTCTAAATGGCCCCTCCTTTCGTTGTACAAATGGCTCATACACGCCGTGTGCCGGTTCCCACCCACCTCATTATTTTTATACTTCTGATGATGTCGATTTTGATTTTCAAATGCCAGCCATTTATAGTTCATTCTAAAACACACAAAATTAAGTGATTTGAGATCTCTGCCATTACCTGGGCTTTGAGGGCCTCCCATGAAGTTCAGAAAAGGCAGGATCCCACAGTGTTCACACCCCCCAGTTTGGCATTCCGGATCTGTCCCTGATTAGCCCCGAGACCTTGATCAAGTGACTTCCCCTCCACAAGCCTCGGCCCCCTGCCTGTCAGGATAGAATGTTGTTGCTTCCTACCACTTAGGGTGGATCTGCGATCCCAAACAGAATGTGGCCTGGATGAAGTTTTCAACAAAGGCCCATGATTTTGCATGCTAAGTCGCTTCAGTCGTGTCTGACTCTGTGTGACCCTATGGACTGTAGCCTGCCAGGCTTCTCTCTCCATGGGATTCTCCAGGCAAGAATTCTGGAGTTGGTTGCCATGCCCTCTTCCAGGGGATCTTCTCGAACCAGGGATCGAACCTGCATCTCTTACCTCTCCTGTGTTAGCAGGAGGGTTCTTAACCACTAGCGCCACCTGGGGAGCCCTTCCATAATTATGAGTCGTCCTTATTTCCAGGTTTCTCAGGACAGCCTAACTCTGACACTGGACCACAGGGTCATGGTTGCTACCTCTCTGCTCCAAGCAGGACAGGAGCTCTCAGCACCACATCTTGATTCAGGTCTCCAGCAGCTGCTGCAGCTTTGAAAGAGGCTGCCACCCTTGGCATCCTGACTGCAGAATGTGCCTGAGGGCACACACATGTGGGCAACCCTCTGCAGGAGGCTCATTCAGCACCCAGCGCAGGTGGGGCTCATAGCAACCTTGAGGTCTAGGTGTGGGGGTGTTAAGAATGCCAACGGGTGTGATGCAGTGTGCACACAACTCTCCTGGGAGTGTCTGCGTATAGATCCTGTGAGCCACTCTGGATTATGACTTGACGGTAATGGAGAATTCACCTGACTGACTCCTCAATATCCTCAATAGGGTAGAGTCCATGCCAGGAAGATGGGAGAATCTAGGTCTCCCTGAGTCTCTCCCTAGCCTCAGGCAATCTTTCATGCAGTAGACAAGCTGTAAGAAGGAAAGAGCTCTGCTTGTTTGAAGCCAGGATGAGATGGACCATCGGACTGGTTCCTGGTGGCCACAGGAAAGATGGCAGATAGAGTCCCCTGGTCTCAGGGTGAGAGGGAAGGTGGGAGGGCCATATGCTGAATGGAACCAGCCTCTTGAGACTGAACCACAGTTGCTTTATGGTGGGATTCCTAGTGGGGGGACGTGGTCTTTAACCCTACTTTTTAGAAATTGACATATTAACACTTATTTTGCAGAGCTTAATGAAATCAGGTGTGTCTGTCCAATTGCTTTTCTGGAACAAACAACCAGGTTCTTGATGGATGTTCAGTAAATACTACCTTTAACAGAATAAAACTCCTTTCCTGCAACTGTGGGGTCAGAAATTTGCACTTTGAAAATCATGTCATTGGTAGGATCTTTGGCTGCACTTGTTAGGGAGGGCGCTGATGGGACAGAGCCCTGAGAGCAATCAGAGCCTGGCCCTTTACTAGCTGCTCACCACTCCCCAGACCTGGCAACCTTGACATCTCTCTGCATCTGGCATTCTCCCTCCCTTGCTTAGACCTGGAAAGGAGCAGATCTGTGTTTTCTTACCATGAGGCAGTTTGGCTATTCCCACAGAGGGGCTGAGCTTTGCATGGACTGCCAGCTTGCATAGGAGGGCTCACATCCCCCCAAGCCTTCCCTACCTGCTCCTTGACTTTGAAAACTTCTTAGCGAGGAAAGGAGTCTTTTAAGTTGAGATAGTTGCAAATGATCTTAGGTTTGTAAAGGGTTTCTTCACCAAAACTGAAAGCAGATTTTCTTCTAAGAAGTTTTTTAGCAGGAAAAAGAGGAAGGCTATAAATCCCAGGAAGGCTGTCATATACCTGGTACCAGAAAAATATTTGCCTAAGGAATGAATAAGTGAAGATTGCATGAGGATCTGGATGTCTGGCAAGGAAGGCATTGCAGATTCTGAAAAGTACCTTCTCAGAGACACTTATTTTCCTCTCTACCTCCAGCAACCAGCAAAGGGCTAGGCATAAAGGAGGCATCCAGTAAATATTTGCTGAAATGAACTGATGAAAAATCGAGACTAGCATGGGTAGGTACACTTAGTTACTTAAAAAACTGACACAAGTCTTGGAATCTACTCAAACATGCTTCCCTATTCTTGGCCACGTCGGCTCTGGCTTCATGAAGTAGCAGAAACCAGAACCTGCCCTCTTCTCGTTCTGATTCTTCTGACACTGTTCCCTTTGTGTAAAAATCTTCCTTTGTATTCAGCAGTCTCTGTGACTTTCATTACATCCCCTCATCAAACCCCAGTCAATGCCTTCAGAATACAATCCATGCAAACACACCGTGGTAATACCAAGGGTCATCTGGATAGACCCTCTTCTTTTCCTCCCTTAATTTTATATCAGCCTTATATTTAAGGGGTTACAATCATCAGAACATTTTAGCAAATAACAGGTGCAGAAATGTCATGTGACCCAGCCATCCTGACTTGTCCAAGACTGTCCTGGTTTAGGAATGGAAGTCCCACTTCCCAGAAAACGCCTTGGTCCTAATCAGACCAGGATAGATGGTCACCCTACCCAGCAATTCCATCTAACAATTAGCTCTAGGAAAACAACCACAGATGTGTGTCAAAATTTAGCCACTAAGCTTTTGCCAGAGCATGATTTATAATATTGAAACCTTGCAAATGAGTTCAATGTTCAATAACAAAGAAGCAGCTAAGAATGATCCTCTCTTTGCATACAGCAGGCTGCACTGCTGCCGTGACAAAGAATGTGCTTTAGGAACTTGTGGAGACATGGGGAGATGGAAGAGGATGCGTAATACATACGCATATATAATGCAGATTTATGTAAATGCACACACTCTACATAGGTAGAGTATGCATAGTACTTAGGGCTCTAGAGCCAAACCAGCTGGTGAAATCCTGGCTTCACTGCTTACTAGCTATGTAATATGGGGTAAATTACTTAACTCTACCATGCCCTGGTCCCCTCCTCTGGGAATGCAGGTAGTATCAGCCCCTTCCTTGTCAGATAGGAGTGAGGATTTAATGGGTTAATACAGGTAAAGCATTTGGAATAAAGAGCAGCACAGGGCAGGTACATCACAAAATAACCATTGCTGCTGCTGGAGAAAGTGCTTGCTGATCCTTTGTGATGTGCCAGGCTCAAGGCTAAACTGTCATGACTGTTTCTCACAGAGTCTCCATAAACTGGTGTCAAAAGTAGCTAAAGGTCTCAGACCCGCGAGTGGTCAGCCAGGATTCAAACGTGGGCCTTCTGATGCTCACAGTCAGTGCTGAGAGCAAGTCTGGTCAGTACCTTGAGACGTGGTTGTCATTAGGTGTGCACAGGCAAACTCAGCTTGGATAAAACTGTACCTGTTTGTCCAACTCTCACCTCTGCTGACTCATTAGCACTGGAACATCATGAAGAGAGAAGAGTAACTTAAAATTGGACCTCTGGTTTTCTCTCTAAATGTCTTTAGAAAGGTGCTGCCATGAATCTGAATGAAACCAGTGTTTTAATGTGGACGAAGAAGACTGACCGTCACATGCCTGATGACACACTCACAGGTGGTGGAAACCCCCAGGCCCTTAGAGACAGAGGAAGGAATTTCAGTTAGGAGACATCTGGGTGTCTAGCTCAGGCAGGACTTTCTTTTAGGACCAAACATTTATCTTCTTAAAGCTTCCAACTGACTTTCCACAGAACACCGTTGTCTTCAAAGGATCAGTTCAGTCACTCAGTCGTGTCTGACTCTTTGCAATCCCATGGACTGCAGCACGCCAGGCTTCCCTGACCATCACTAACTCCCAGAGCTTGCTCAAATTCGTGTCCATCGAGTCGGTGATGCCATCCAACCATCTCATCCTCTGTCATCCCCTTCTCCTCCTGTCTTCAATCTTTCCTAGCATCAGGGTCTTTTCCAATGAATCAGTTTTTTGCATCAGGTGGCCAAAGTATTGGAGCTTCAGCTTCAGCATCAGTCCTTCCAATGAATATTCAGGACTGATCTCCTTTAGGATTGACTGGTTTAATCTCCTTGCAGTTCAAGGGACTCCTCACTCTTATCTGACTCCAAGAGTCTTCTCCAACACCACAGTTCAAAAGCATCTATTCTTTGGCCTCAGCCTTCTTTATGGTCCAACTCTCACATCCATACATGACTACTGGAAAAACCATAGCCTTGACTAGATGGACCTTAGTCGGCAAAGTAATGTCTCTGCTTTTTAATATGTTGTCTAGGTTGGTCATGGCTTTCCTTCCAAGGAGCAAGTGTCTTCTAATTTCATGGCTGCAGTCACCATCTGCAGTGATTTTGGAGCCTAAGAAAATAAAGTCTGCCATGGTTTCCATTGTTTCCCCATCTATTTGCCATGAAGTGATGGGACTGGATGCCATGATCTTAGTTTTTTGAATGTTGAGTTTTAAGCCAGCTTTTTCACTTTCCTCTTTCCCTTTTCTCAGGAAGCTCATTCATAAAGGCAGTTCAAGATGGCAGAGTAGAAGAACGTGTGCTCATCTTCTCCTGTGAGAACTCCAAATTGCAACTTGCTGTTGAACAACCATTGACAGGTGAATGTTGGATCCCACCAAAAAAAGATGCCCCACATCCAAAGGCAAAGGAGAAGCCCCAACAAGATGGTAGGAGGGGCAAAATTACGTTTAGAATGAGATGCTTGAAGGGCTCAAATAAAACCTTGTGCACACCAGGACCCAGAGATCCCACAGCGACTGAGCCAGACCTGCCTTTGAACGTTTGAGTGTCTCATGCGGGGGCATGGGTCAGCAGTGGTCTGCCGCGGGGACAGGGGCACTGGCTGCAGCAGACCTTGGAAGCACAGCATGTGGCATAAATCCTCTGGGAGGAGGTCACCATTAGCCCCACCATAGAGCCACCGAGCAGACGACCCACTGACTGGAGAACAATTATACGAAAGAAGTTCTCGTATTGTTGCAAAAGTTCTAGGGCCCACAATAGGTTCCCCAACCTGGGTATCCGCCAAAGGGACTGAGAACCCCCCAGGGAATTCAACTTTGAAGGCCAGTGGTATTTGACTACAGATCTTTTACAGAACTGGGGAAAGAGACTCTTGGAGGGCACAAACAAAGCCTTGTTCACACCAGGACCCAGGAGAAAGGAGCAGTGACCCCACAAGAGACTAAGCCAGACTTGCCTGTGAGGAATTTAAAGAATACACATCTGCAAAGGGTGGGAGGGAAGTTCATTTAAAAGTGTAATCGAATAGGAAATGCAGACCAAGCCCTAACTCTTTGAGGTGCTTCAAAGATAGACTGTCAATCATAAAAGTGTTTGAAGATATCAAAATCAAGATCACCAATGTGGGTTTTGAAAAAGCAGCACTCCGTGAAGTGGGGCATTACCACTTATGGCCAAGAGTAATTGAACCTAAAGAAGGCATAGATTCAAGATATATATGTCTATGGATAACTGATTTACTTTGCTGTACACCTGAGGCTAACACAACATTGTAAATCAACCATACCCCAAGAAAAATTTTTTAAAAGAAAGCAGTCAAATTTTGATAATTTTGTGATTTAAAAGAACAAACCAGAATGAAATGGAATGTATAAATGAAAGTCTGATTTCTGAGTCAAAACATTTAACATAGCACCTCCCTTTCCAAATAAAGAAGCTATATGGGCTTCCTTGGTGGTCCAGTGGTTAAGCATTCGCCTTGCAGTGCAAGGGACGCTGGTTTGATCCCTGGTCAGGGAAGATCCCATATGCTGCAGGGAAGCTAAGGCCCTGTGCACAGCTACTGAAGCTCGTACACCTAGAGAGTGTACGAGCTACTCTGCAGCAAGAGAAGCCACTACAACGACTGCACACCGCAACTAGAGAAAGCCCGTGCACATGACAGAGACCCAGAGCAGCCAAAAATAAAACCAGAGGAATAAATCTAAACAAAGAAGAAGAGAGGCCCTTGGACTGCAAGGAGATCAAACCAGTCCATCCTGAAGGAGATCAGTCCTGAATATTTATTGGAAGGACTGATGCTGAAGCTGAAACTCCAATACTTTGGCCACCTGATGTGAAGAACTGACTCACTAGAAAAGACCCTGATGATGGGAAGATTGACGGCAGGAGGAGAAGGGGACAACAGCAGATGAGATGGTTGGATGGCATCACCAACTCAGTGGACATGAGTTTGAGCAAACTCTGGGATTTGGTGATGGACAGGGAAGCGTGGCATGATGCAGTCCATGGGACGTCAAAGAGTCAGACACAACTGCGTGACTGAACTGAACTGAACTGATGGTGTTTCTTCTGACTGTGTTATTAAACTTAGGGGAGAAGATGTGTGCATGTGCATATAAAATATTATACTATATTGTGTATGTTTCCTCTCTTATCTCTCACTACGGTCTTCCTGGATAGCTCAGTGGATAAAGAATTTGCCTGCAATTCAGGAGATGCTGAAGATGTGAGTTTGATCCCTGGGTCAGGAAAATCCCCGGGAGAAGGGAATGCAACCCACTCCAGTATTCTTGCCTGAAAAATTCCACGGACAGAAGAGCCTAGCAGGCTACAGTCCAAAGGTATATTTATTAATTATATTATCTCTTAATATGCATGTATATTTAATCTATATGTATATAGATCAAAGGATTTAAAACAAAAAATAACAATTATATTTGGGTTGCCAGTTATAGATGTTTTCAAATTTTTCTTTGTCTCTTTCATCTGAATTTTCTACATTATCCTCAATGACAATGCCCTATTTTAGCAATAAGAAAACTCACACAGAAGAATGCAAAAATATCTGAAGCCAAACCTAGGCAGTCCAAAGCCGTCTGTTTCTAGTTTCTATGCTAAACCCAACTTACACATTCAGAGAACACTATTCCTGTTACATGCATGCAGTAATGTTTCATCAGAATTGCATCTGGAGTCACATCCCTGGCCACTGGGCTGTCAGGGATGAAGATGGGTGCTTCTAAATTCTGGGGGACTGGCTACCTATTGAGCTGTAGGTGGTGCCTGCATTTTGTTACCCACGGTGACAGCTGCCAATGTGTGACTGAATGTGAAATGTCAAGTTCTCTGGCACCATTCCTGGAAGAATCTGTAATTTACTGGCTCCGTCATGTCACTCTCTGAAGTATTGCCTGGGAGACAGGCTATGACCTACCCAGGATCTTGGCAGAGTTTTCTTTGGGGTCCTTTGAAGGCCACTTTCCCATCAGGGTGCTTTGGTGGGGACCTTCCCACCCATTTCCTCTGGCTTCGGATTTCTGCTGGGGAAGTGAAAAGGGTCTTTGGCACCTTCCTGTTTTGTGTTTTTTTAATGCCTGTATTTCTGGGTGAAATCCCATGAAGGCACAAAGTGTGGAGCGGGGGATGCTGTTCGCCCCATCCTATTTTAAACCATGATAAGGTGGCAGGAGCCTTCAACAATCAGGAAGGAAGAGACGCCTGGGGAGTGGCAGGAGTGAGCAGAGCTGACTCCAGAAACACTTTGGTATTCGCTGGAGGACTCACAGACAAGGTGACGGCCAGTCCCATTTTACTTTTTATTTTTTTAATACCAATTCAGTCACCTGAGCCAACCTAAGGCAGTGTGTGGTTACTGCTTATTTTCATTGCTATAAATAAATGCATAATTAAAGGTCATTGATTAAAAACTGACACTGGACTGTCTGATTACATCTGATCAAACAAGTCCCCCCAAAACATGGGCATAGCAGCAGATCCTTCCATAGGTGAATATCACAGACTTCTCACTGAGGGGGTGTATTCATATCCAGTGCCTGACAGGCTGCCTGCAAACCACTGGAGCTGGGACGACTCCTTGGCCCCCATACCTGTGTGTTCTGGGGACAGGGGAGTGCAGATAGGAAACCCACATGCTGCAAACAGTCACCTTCTGAGCAAAGAATCACCCTTCTCAGATATGAATGACTGGTCAGCTTGATCAAACAACTGGATGGAAGACTGAGGTGAGAGTGGAGTGTTATGAGTATAGAGACTAAACACGGGTTGTCACACACCAGTCTGAATGGGTGTGCTTGATGTGAATTAGTGTATTTCCATTTTGAGTAACTGACTTAACCCAAAACATCCAGACACACCTCATTATTTAATAGACTCTGAAGCATCTTCAGCCCTGATCGTAAATGCTATATTCAAATTTCTTTTGGCTGTGTTCTCTCGGGTGTTCCTTCAACACTTGAGTCGACATGTCGTGACCAAACTCATTGGCTGCTGACCTTGTTGATGAGAGGAGGGCTTAGCCCAAGCATCTTCCCTGAGCCCTCCCATTCACTATGCATCTCCAATACCAGTAAACAGCAAGTTCACAGAGCAGCCAGGATGCTCATGGGACCTTCTGCAGTCTTGCCTTTAGTTTATCTCCTCCCCATTTGGCCCTCCATACTACAACAGGGATGGTGTTCTAAATATGGGCTGGCATATACCACCCTCTTCCTCGGAAGAGCTTACTGACTCTCCGCTGGTTGTAGGATAAGTCCCACAGATTTTAATATGTCCTTCCAGGACTTACTTGATCCCCTAGCCTGGTAATGTTTGAGTTCTGATGTTATCACATCCCTCTGCAGACCTGACACTTTGTAATAGAAGTCACCATGAAGGAGTTACCTACTTGAGTTTTGAGGGACCCACCCAGCCAAAGACATGGATGAGAGGAAGTGCATTTCCCTGTCCGCTCATCTTGTTCTCTCTGGGCTCAGCTCCCATTCACCGCTGCACTGTTCTGCTCCAGCCCAGGCATCACCTGCAGGAGAACCATTCTCTGCTGCTAGTATTCTCTTGTTTAGCTCCCTTGTGACACTGAACATCTGGAGGGTAAGGACCAGTACATTTGCATCTTGTCATTATCCAGCATGCAAATCCTGGAGACTCAAGAAATGTTTGTGAACTTATCACAAAACTGAAGCAATTATTCAGGCAACGTAAGCTGGAAAAGGTTCTACTTCTCAAGCACATTGCCAGTCGAGGCTCTATTCTGAAATGCAAGTCCTGGATCTTTGCCTGCCTTCTCTCACTTGCTCACCTGGGTGCAAACAGGATGCTGTAAACCCCAAGTGTTTGGAGAAACTTGAAGCTGTCAGTCTGTGGCTCCGTCAATCACAAGTCTTTCGAGAAGGCTCAAACTCATTAGGAGGGTAAAAAAGCCTTTAAGAAAATGTTGTCAGAAAGAATCAATCAATTTAAACATTTAAAAGTAAAATGTGCGCCAGTCTCTATGGTGGGGCTCTCATAATGCAGGGTGTTCCCTCCTGGTCATGTGCCTGAGGCCCAGCTGCTCCTGGGGAGTAGGGGAGGAGGGGGTGAAGGCGGGGAAGGGGGAAGAAGGGGGGGTTGGGGGAGGTGCTGAGGTTTCATAAGGATGGACTGTGTCGCTCCAGCTGCTGCATGCCTCACATTCCTAGGAAGGAATGACAGTGGTTCAGGTCCTTCATGGGTCACGGTGCAAAGTGATCATGTGGTCCTCATTTCTGGCTGGCATGGGGGTTTCTTCTGTTGATTCCTCTTTGAAAGAAGGAAGAAAGGAAAAATGAATGGCAAGCAGGAAGGACAGGAGGGGTTTTCATTATTTGCATTTTGATGACATCCTGGGCCTTTTCAAACTTGATTTTCAGCATGGGCTTCCAGGCTAGTTACTGTTATCTTCATATTTGCTCTTCAGAGATATTATATAACTTGCTAACGCCATGCAACTAGGCTCAAAGCATCCTTAGAACCCACTCTGATTTACTTTATTACATTTTTTAAAGGGGCAAAAAGGAAGAAACAAAGATCCTCAAATCAAAGTGGTAACACTCTCATTAGCACAGGGTATCTTTCAGATATAAGCGGGCAGAACAGATCAGTCCTAAAAGCAAGTTTAGGGGTGGAAGGTGAGGGTGTAACCACAGGAGAAGATGGACTGGGAGAGGGTAGATGAGGTGTGATGGCTATGGATTTGGCTAGTGGTCTTCTCACCCAGGTCAGTGGTTAAGAAATCTCTAGAACAGCCCTTCTTGGGTGCAAGTTAATAAACCCAAGACCAAATTATAGTTTGAGGTAAAAGGACAATTTCTTGAAACTTCAGAATAAAACCCAACCAATGAAGTGAAAAGATATTAAGTGGTTTCTTCTTATATTGGTCTCGTGGGATCTCAAATCCTGACACGTTGGCTAACCAGACAGCTGCCCACCTGGGGAGATTTCAAGGGCCTTTGAGAGTATCCTGTTCTGTTTCCCTATCCTACAGGGCTCTCCTAAATAGTGCCCCTGCCAACCTGAAGTTCAAACCACTGGAATTGACTTCGGCCTCAGAGTTTCTCTTCTGCAGACACCCTCAGTAACCAATCACCTACAAGTGTCAGTGAGTTTCTCACAGTAGGAGAGGAGGCTTCAAGAGGAGAGAAAAAAGAAGGAGAAGACAGTGACATCATGGGCTCCAGAAGTGGGGATTGGGAGAACCAAAAACCGACCTGCATCCTCCTCTCTTTTCTTAATTAAAAAAATAAAATAAAATTATGTTCTTCACAGCTTATCACGAGACAATCCAATTTAGCTCCTAGGCAAGTTGTTTCCAGGGACTGACATGTAGGAAAATTGTTCTATACAGAGTAACAGGGAAGCCCCGGACAAGTCCTCCTCTCCCATCAGGCTGCTTGCCTTGGGAATGGCACCTGTCCTCCAACTCTGCTGAGGTGTCAAGGGATTCTAACTAAGCCTGCACGGCCGCTCGTGCCTCTCTTTTGATCTCATGGGGATGTGGCACAACATCTATTTTCTTTTGAGGGGAGGAGCAAGGACAACCAAATATCTATAATATTTAAATTTAAAACTGAAGTGAATTAAAATTATTTAAAGCATTCACTCTCTTACTTCATTGGTTGAAAAATTTTCATAATGGCTAGAAATCTCATTGATTGTTTCATGTGTCAATGCACATGTGAGCCTACACATGTGCACGCACGCACACACACACACACACACACACACACACACACAGACTATATTTATACGGTACCTGGTCCTTTGCTAAGCATCCTGGAGGCTTAGAACTGAAAAGAACCTTACAGTTATATAAACATCCTTCAAACCCCGTGTAAAGAAAGGGATTCCTGACAATTAGCCACCTAGTGTCTGCTTAATCACTTCTTGTAATGAAGAACTTACTACTTCCAGAGATGGCTCGTTTCCTGTTTAGACAGCTGACAGTTAAATTTTGACTTCACATGAAGATGAACTTCCTGTTTGCCTAGAACATTCCTGAATTCTTTGGACATCCTGGGTACTGAGCTTAGCCCTCCACGGTATTCTCTCTTTCAATTATAGCAACAGGCCTGTGAGGCAAGGGTTATTTTACAGAGGAGGAAACTGGGGCTCGGAGACAATTTGCTGAAGATCACACAGACGTTAAGTGGCTTGGAGATCTGACCTTAGGTCTTGATCCCTAGATTCTTACTCCTGATCCCTGATCTTGAGCCTGTATCCGTCTATCTGTCCTCCCCATGGAGCAAAGCTAATTCTTCTCTCCACGTGTATTAGTCAGGATTCTGCAGAGAAATAGAACGTGTACATACGTATACGTACACGTACGTATACACGTACGTATACGTACACTTGGGCTTCCCAGGTGGCTCTACTGGTAAAGAACCTGCCTGCCGATGCAGGAGACATAAGAGGCACAGGTTCGATCCCTGAGTCAGGAAGATCCGCTGGCGGAGGGAGTGGTCTACTCACTCCAGTATTCTTGCCTGGAGAATCCCCTGGACATAGGAGCCTAGCAGGCTGCAGTCTACAGGGTCTCACGGAGTCAGACATGACTGAAGTGACTTAACACACACGCATGCATACATGAGCACACATATACCGATGCACACAGACCAATACACACCCACACACGTATACACAAAGAGATTTATCCTAGGAATTGGCTCAGCTGGTTATGAAGACCAAGAAGTCCCCTGGTCTGCCATCTGTAACCTTGAGAGACAGGAAAGTGAAGAGAAGTCGCTCAGTCATGTCTGACTCTTTGCAACCCCGTGGACTGTAGCCCACCAGGCTCCTCCGTCCATGGGATTCTGCAGGCAAGAATACTGGAGTGGGTTGCCATTTCCTTCTCCAGGGGGATCTTCCTGACGTAGGGATCAGACCCAGGGATCAGACTCAGGGATCGAACCCAGGTTTCCCGCATTGCAGGCAGATGCTTTAACCTCTGAGCCACCAGGGAAGCCCCGAGAGGCAGGAAAGCCAGATGTAATTCATTTCTAGTCTGAAGGCAAAGAATTAGGGGACCAATGGTATAAGTCTTTGTCTGAGACTAAAAGCCTGAGAGATGGGTATCCATGTCCTAGACCAGAAGAAAGATGTCTCCGCTCCAGCAAAAGAAGCAGATGGGCCCTTTCTCTGCCTTCTTTGTGTTTTTTGAACCCTCAATGAATTGGATGATGCCTACCCACACTGTTAAGGGTGATCTTTTCCCCTCTCTGCTGTTTTAGATGCTAATCTCTTCCAGAGTCATCCTCGCAAGCACACCCAGAAATAATATTTGACCAGTTTTCTAGGCAACCCTTAGCCCAGAAGCACATAAAATTGATCATCACACCATGGCAGCCCCATAGGAGGAAGTGGCCAGCTCTCCCATTCCATCACCTGCCTAGCCTTCCCAAAACCTCATCTTTTCCAAGCTAAAGATCTCATTTCAGAAACTCAGTCACTGTTTCTTAAACACAGGGTAGGTGACCTTCTATGAACATCATGGTTTGTATAAACAAATACCGCTTGTGCACTTTGCCTGGTGGTTACCTCCTATCCACACTACCTACAGAAGTAGCAGGGGAACCTTCCCTGAGTGGCAGTTCTCAGATAACCACACACCGCCAGCCTGTGGCATGGCCTTCAGCACAGATAGTTCATCTATCAAATATCCTCCCATGGCCATGCTCTCTTGACAGCTGGACTCTGAGGTCCTTAAGGGAGGATTTATCCATCTTTGTTCTAGCAACATCTACTATGACTAAGGTACACAGCTAAAGCTCAACAATTCTTTGTTGAATAAATAAATGATTCACTCAATTAGGATAAAAATTATGTAACTGATATGAAAGGAGTGCCATTCCTACAACTGACATTATTTCCTCTTTGTGGTTGTTCAGTCGCTCAGTCGTGTCCAGCTCTTTGCGACCCCATTAACTGCAGCATGCCAAGTTTCCCTGTCCTTCACTATCTCCCAGAGTTTGCTCAAACTCATGTCCATTTAGTCAGTGATGCCATCCATCCATCTCATTCTTTGTCACCCCTTTCTCCTCCTGCCCTCAATCTTTCCCAGCATCAGGGTCTTTTCCAATGAGTCAGCTCTTCCCATCAGGTGGCCAGAGTATTAGAGATTCAGCTTCAGCATCAGTGTTTCCAATGAATATTCAGAGTTGATTTCCTTTAGGATTGACTAGTTTGATTTCCTTGCTATCCAAGGGGCTCTCAAGTGTCTTCTCCAGCACTACAGCTCAAAAGCATCAATTCTTCAGTGCTCAGCCTTCTTTGTGGTCCAACTCTCAAATCCATACATGACTACTGGAAAAACCATAGCTTTGACTATAGGACCTGTTGTCAGCGAAGTGATGTCTCTCCTTTATATTTTCTCTTGGGGAAAATATAAAGGGTTGGAGATATAATTATTGACCAATTATAGAGATTATCTAGTTTCTATCATTTGTTGGGAATTACCTTATAGTTCTTATTAATGAGGCAGTAATGGGAGGTCCAAAGTATTTTCCTTTTTTTTTTTTTGTTCTTAATATCTGATCTGAATCAATTGCCAGAATTGGAAATAAGAAAGTAAAATTTGAATTTCCAAATTCTTTGGAAAAGCCAGAAGACTTGGTCAACCGTTTCTTCCTGGCAAAGTTTGGCCAGCGCTGAATAGAAGCGACAGCTTTAGAAGGGGGCCCACTTGCCCTCCCTCACAACTACACTCCGTAGTTCCCATCTGTTCCTGGAGGGGTCTGCACTGTGGCCATTCTCTTAACACTGAGCAAAAGTGAGACAAGCTCCTCCATTCATTTTGGGCCATGGATTCTTATAGGAAGCTCCAGCTCTAAAACCCTTCCATTCGGTGTCTTGTCCTTAGGGTGCCTGGGAGTCACCAGCAGCAGAGGCCAGTGACATGGAAGTTAGTAAAACCTTGTTAACTAAACTTCACTTATCAGATCCATTCTTGAATGTTTTCTTTTAGGCAAGTTTTACTGCTAAATATAGCATAGCACAACAAATTCAATTTTGTTTTGAGAATTGTTGAGACTTTTTCAAGGCTAGACCCAAGCGTGAAGCAAATTCCTACAACAAGGAAAGTGCCATGTGTATAGATGGAACCTTCTAAGTTTTCCCCATGCCTCCAACCCTCACACGCAAAACTCTGCCAGGACCCATCTGTGCTACTGCAGAGATCCCTGAGCAGCCTCTAGGTGCGTTGGCAGGTGCATGGCTATACCTCCATAGTGTGGCCTTACTGTGAGACTCCGAAGTCCAGGAGGCAGCGGGCCCAGCACCATCTCTGCAGGTAGAGATGCCTTCCTGAAGCTCAGCTCTGGAGAAAGGCAGGCACTCTGTGGGGCTCTTACCACGGCCTGTGGTTCGCAGACACCATATACATCAGAAGGCCAAGCCCACCAGTGTTTTGCTTGATGCTGCTGGGCTGCTTGCAAGACCATGTCTTTGAGCTTCCTTCCCTCCTTTGTTGAGCAGAGGGGGTAAGTCAGGGAAAGCTTTTATGGGGCGGCTGCATTTCCAAATGTTCCTCTGTGATTGACAGCTCTGCCTTCAGCTTCCCATTATGGCACCTGCAGATAATGAGATATCTTGAAACCGGAATTTCCAGCGCCTGAGCCTGCCAGGAATATTATCATCAGTGTTCTAGCCAGCCATTCCTGCTGCACACATGACCTCTACAAATTTGAAATGTCAAAACACAGCCAGGAGCTGAAACCAAGGCCACTCTAGTCCAAGTGGCTATTGGCTCTTGACTGTCCAGGAAGGAGTCCTTTATCTCGGGAGAATTATGGATTACCAGAAAATAGTGATCTTTTCATTAACCTATATGTATTTAGAATGTAGATAATGTCCGTCTTTCATCATTCTCATAGCTTGTGTGTAGGGAGACAAGAGGGCGGGAGGCCTCAGCATTTCCCCAGTGAATCTGGATCTGTTTGGAGGCTAACCCAGGCCATCAAACCTCATTGTCCTTAGTGGCAATTGGGGGCCTTAATGCTGTAGATAATATACCCTTTTAGATCTTTTTTAAAATTAATTTTTATTGGAGTACAGTTGATACAATGGTGTGTTAGTTTCTGCTATTCAGCAAAGCGAATCAGTTATACATGTAGATATATCCGCTCTTTTTTAGATTCTTTCCCCATACATGCCATTACAGAATATTGCGTAGAGTTTCCAGTGCTATACAGTTGAAACTACTTATATCCTATTATGTTATCCGAGAGGCTAAACGTGGAGGCACTTGATCTTAAACTTGGAATTTTGATACTTTACGAGTCTGTTTTCTTGTCTCCCCTCCACCTGTGCTGTGAACTTATAGCTCTCAGCCCTGGGTGTTTGGAACTCAGCTCTTTGCCCCTGAACTGTTGGTCTGTGCACTCACCATGTCAGGCGACATAGGATATTGTCAAGGGGATATTGTCAAGGGGATCTGCAGTGCACAGGGGAAAACACTGGGCTGAGAGTGACATCATGATGAACATAGAAACATCCCTTACGGACGGATCTGCACAAACAAGGACCCAGAGGCCTAGAGGCACGCAGCACATTCAGGGGCCAGCAAGTGCTGTGCTGGGCCTGCCTCATAGTGTCTGAACACAATAGCCAGCTTGGCTAGGGAGGCTTGGACCACAGCCAGAAGGGCTAGAGCTTTCCCCAAAGTTGGTAGTGACAGTTCTTCTTACTCTTCTCCTCCTCCCGCCTTTTCATTACATTGGTGAACCAGTCCTTCCCTACCCTCAGTTCACCTGAGTTCTAAGGACAGATACACAAGTCAGTGTTGGCCACTTAAAAACATTTCTGAGATATAATTGACATGAGATATTGCATTAGTTCCAGGCATCCAACGTAATGATTTGATATTTGTTTACATTGAAAATGTCACGAGGGCAAGTCTAGTTAACAGCCACGTTGGAGAGTGCTCCATCGCCTAGTCACAGTGGTTGGTTCAGGATGGACCATTAATCTAATTGGGCCAATGGGAATTAGCCTTGTGATTTTGGTTGATGCTTTCAGGAATGAGGTATGCTGTTTCCACTAGGATTTCTAAGCAGATTAAATAGAAGCTGTTGGTCATATCAGCACTGCTTGTAGACAGCCTGCCTATGAATGACATTAGCACAGGGGTGCAAAGATCCAAGAGTTGGATAAAGGGCTTTAATGACATCATTGGGCACCTGCCTTCAGTCATGCTTGTAGCTGGAGCCCCCACTCCTAGATATTACATTGGCAGGGATACGTTTTTATTTATTTGTTAGTTCAAACAAGTTTGAATTGAAATTCTGTCTCTTGAAGCCTCAGAGAAATATGAGTTATATAATGGCAAACACTGGCATGACTAATAATTCTGTTCTTATCCTGGAGATTTTGATGGTGACCCACTGGTTACTCCATCAGATAAAATGATATTGGGATGAAGTTCTATTCAAACAGGTGAAGGCTACACCTGCACATCTTTCCAGCCTAACCATCTCTCCACTTGTGTGATCACTCTCTAAGTCCCCACGCACCAGCTGACAAGTATAAAGACATATTCCTAGGCCCCACAGTGTTGATCTACCCCTGTTCACCAGAGAAGGCCCTCCAGGAGACCAAAATCAAGGACTGCCAGAGCAGAAAACCCAGACCAAGAGCTCTAAGTGCGGCTGCTTGATTGAAGAGATCAGAGTTCCACTAGTGCTCCAGGCCCCATGGACACATCAGCATGGGATGGCCTAGAAGATGGAGCCTCCCTGGGGAGAAGATCCACTCCAGGGGACCCTGGCCACTAGTTGAAGGCCTGGGGGCCCACGTCCTATTCCATCCTGGAGGGTTTGTGTCTACTGGGAGGAAGGAGAGAGGGCTGCTGGGAAGAAGCAGAGTGCAACCAGGAGGCATATTTGGCCCAGAGGGGTTCTTTCTTGTTAGGCCAAGGAGGTTTGGAGTAGGTCAGAGAGGATTTACCATGCTCCTTCCCCTAACCTTACACCAATAGTCAAGTGCATCCTGAATACAATGGTCAGCAGTCAAAAAAGATTGGAGAGTTTTATTCAGTGCTCCAAAACCCAATGTCTTTACTCACGCCTGCCCCAGACACAGACAGACAGATAGACATACACAGACACACGGGCACACACAGGCACACACATACACACACACACAGGTACATGTAGATACACAGAAACAAACACACATACACACACGGACACACAGATATACAGACACAGACTGAGACACACTGAGACACACACAGGGGCACACAGACACACAGATACCAAGTACATATGCACAGATACAAAGACACACACATAGATAAACAAATACCCACACAGTAACACACATAGACACAGATACACACACAAACACAGACACATGGATACACATACATACACACAGACACACAGATACACAGACATACCCACACATACACAAACACACATATACACAGACACTGGCACATAGACAGATACACGTACACATATATACACAAGCACATAGACACAGATACACATAGATACACCTACAGACACATAGATACAGAAATACACAGACAAACACACACACACACAGACCAGACACATACACACACAAGACACACAGACACAAGCACACTGACACAGAGATACATACAGACACACAGATACACAGACACACTGACACAAACACACAGGCACAGTGACACAAACACACAGACACACACATACACACTACTTTTTAAAGACACAAAAGGATCCATCAGGACAGATTTATTCAGTTCAGCTACCCCACTGGGTCAAGTGGCCCTAACCATGCATGTATCCCCACTGAGTAATTGATGTTATCCCAGGGTCCTCAGAAAGTTTTTTTCTTTTCATTTTTTTCTTTCCTCTCAGTGGTGTTTAAGCACAAACAGAAACTTATGGTAACTGAAACAGGCCTCACGTGGTAAAATTAGAAGTATCTTAGGAAAAGTACATAAATAGACTCACAAACAAAACAAACCATTCACCATCCAGTGCTTTGCCCCCGTTCAAAGATCTGCTGGGTTTTGGGCTGTCCACGGCAGGCAGGGAAGCCTGCGAGCCTGGTCCCCAGAGCCCACAAGCAGAGCGGCAGCAGAGGCCGGCGGCCTGCGGAGCCGTGCAGCCAGCGGCGGGGCTGGGCAGAGAAAATGGCCGCCCTGTCACCAGGCCCTCGTGTGGGGCCCTGTCAGGAGGGAGCCACGCTCCGGCCGGCCTGGCTGGCTCCCGCTAAGCACTAATGCCGTGGTGGCGGTGGGGGACAGGAGATGAGAGACAGAACAGGGCAGCTGCAAATGAAAATCACCCTGGGGAAGGTTACAACTAGATAAAGTTTTCGACAATAAGATTCCAGAGACTGCTGACGGGAGCAAAGCTCAATATTTTAGTCTCAGTACAAATTTGCTTCAATCTTATACAACTCCCATGCAGCATTGCCCACAGCTGCATGCTGTAAACAGCAAACAAATCTATTTCCATCAGCCCTGCTGATGCCAGGAGAAAAGTGCCTGAGCATAAGACATGCACAGATGCAAAGCCTCACCTGAGCCTGGCGCTGCCCTCCATTTGGCCTCTCTAACTTAATATCGTTGTTACAAAGCTATTGGTCTCCTGGTAGCGAGCTGGCTCAACGCAGCGCCTCTTCTTCCAGCTAATCTGACAACTCCGATCCAAGAAGCATCAAGGGCCCAATTAAGAAGACACATCTTATCAAGGAGCTTATTTTGCATAACAGAATACAAATGACGAATAAAAATTTAATGTTTAATAACTTAGTACAAAGAGGGCTGTTGATATAGAATGCCTGGAATTTTTATGGAGGCTGTCAGACTTGTGATAAAACTGTTATATAGGAACACTTGGCAAAAAACAGCGTAGAATTTTTCCGTAATGGTGTGTGCATGCTATTGCATTAATTCTTGATAGGGAACTAACTGTAAGCCTGGGAATCAGCCAGTTTGAGTCGCAGTTTAAGATGATGTGTGTGCATGTGTGTGTGTGCGTGTGTGCGTGTGTGTGTGTGCGCATGCATGTGTGTGCGCATGCATGTGTGTGTGCATATGTGCTCCATTCAGAAGGCTTTGAGGGTGCGGCTAAACATGCTGGGTGTTTCTATCGAAGGGGATCTAAGTGCATTTTAATGAAGATTTTGCTGAGAAGATGCTCAGTCCTTCATAAAGCATTTGGGTGTGTTTTCCCAGAAACAACAGGAAATGACTGGGGTTGTTTTCTGTGTTGACCACTTAGTGGAAAGGGAGGCCTGGTGCAAAGGGTCTGGCAGGATCGCCTGGTGCCCTGCTCTGGTGCACTGGAGTTTCTTCTTTACCTGTAAGTGAGGGTGAGCAAGTGACATCCCAGGAGGCTGGGATGCAGGAGGATGCGGGGAAATACAAACCATGGTGTTTTCCGGACTCCAATATTTAATCCAAGGCAATATCTAATACAATACACAAGCCTGAGCCTGAAATATTACTTAACTCTCCACAGAATTTCCCCATTGCTTTGGCCAAGAGGGAACCTTTCAAAGGTACATTCATTCAAATACTTATTGAGAGCCTAAACTTGGCTGGGCTTCGGGAGGAAAGCTACAGCTCTAAGAGGCAGCTCTGGAGAGCAGGTGGGACCACAGGATTGACTCTTGGCTCTGTCATGTGCTGCCTGCAAGACACCAGACAAGTTACTGAAACTTCATAGCTGTGAACCAGGCTATGAATGGGACTACCTGCCTGACAAAGTGATAGCCTACCTGGGCCTTTAGTGTGGAGTCAGGAGCACAGCAAACTCTCCATACGCATCAGCTTCCCTTCATGCTATCAACACATTTCAGATCAATTGCATCTCCCTCCCAAGCCTGGGCCCACAGGAGCCCTGGTGTCCCCAGTCTGAACATCTTTAGACTGAGCTAGGAAAAACCCTTTTGACATTATGACTGTGACTCCACAAAATTCCAATGTCCATCAGGAGAAATGGAGCCGTCATCTACTAGTAATGCTTTATTTTTAAAAGTGTCCATTAACCAGGGTTACACTCAAGCTGAATCAGAGTGGAACTCTTTCAGAAGTACATATCACATCCAGATGAACACAAGATGAATTTTGTACTCATCCTGTCCTATTGCATTAGTGCTATTATATGAGATGCTAAATGAATTTCTAATGATTGGACACTCCAAGGAAAATGTGACCCCTTTAGAGCAGTCATCAAACTTGGTAGGCAGATTGGAAATTGTGGGTTGGGGGCTTGTCCCTGTGACAAGAAAGCCAAAACAGAACAAAATGCTACCCTGAGTGTTATTGTGTGGGCTATTGAAAAACATAATTTACTTGATGAGGCTAATATTCAAATGCAAACTTATATTAGAATTAACACTATAGGAGGGGCTTTTACATGGAGGATTTGTTACAGAAATAAAATCTATCGGTAACACTTTCATTGTTCCATCATTATGAACTCATTTGGTATTCACTGTAATAGCACTGATCATAATGAATTTGTTTGATATTCATGTGGCTCTCCCACACATTAACAGAGTTTCTGTTATAATTCACCATCCAATGAGCATTAGTTAATGCAGACTTTGGACCAATAAATTTGTGCCATCCCATTCTAGAGTCGCCTGGAGCTGTCTTGGGGTTGAGGGACATGTTGATACCGCATGGTCCTTCTGGTTCCTCCTGGTTCTCCTGCCAGCCCTCAAGCTGGAGACCTTTCTGGATCCCAAACTGGACATAAATGAGAATGGTCACAATTCAATGTTTGGAGCCCAGAGAAGTCAAACTTTTGCCTCTTGATACCACTAGCTCAGCCCTGGCAGATGTTGACATCAAAATCATGTTTCAATAAGAAACCCGGCCCCACCGAAGCTGCAAGGGACCCAGGAAGGTAGAACAAAATGCTGCTCATACCAGGACACATCAGCCTTTCTACTCTCCAAAATAATTTTCCACAAGAGATTTCAGTGCTCGGCCTTGGTGATTGTGCAAATGTTTGTCCTGCCTTAGTGTCCCCGGCCAGGAATGGAGCCAGTTTCTCAGCAGCCCTCACTCATCAGGCATCAAATAGTCCCGACCATCCTACAGAAAAGAAAATCCTACCCATCCTGGCCCAGTTACTTCATCACTTGTCAGGGCACTGGGTGAGGACTCTCTATTAAGCTCTCTGGTAATTAAACTTGTAAAATGTCCCTACGATGCTCCCTAGCTTTGGAGTAATGGATTTACCTGAGATGGCTGCCCAGGAGGGAATTGTCCTGTGATAGGCGAAAAATTGTTCCAGCCGTTACCATGACTCTTTCTGTTTCAATTACCCAAATATTTAATACTTATCCAGCGGTTCCCGAAAACTCATAAGCCAGCATCATTTTTCTTCAGAGCAGATGCGACCCTGCTTATCCTGAAAAGGGCCTCTGTTTAATCTCTCGGCACTTAGAGAACTCTGACCTCCAGACTGACGACATGACACCTAAACCCACACACCTTATATCTTCAGTGTCTCTGGCAAAGACAAGTCCTTTAACCTCAGGCCTGAGGAGAGAGAACAAAGAAGCAGGCACGCTTGTGCCTTCAAGGAGTGTGTGGGAGGTTGGTAACAGAAACAGGCATGCCTGCCACCCCGTGTGGCTGTCTCCCACACTGTCTTCCCAGACGGAGGGCAGCACTCGGGACCATCTCTCCCATTACTAACTGGGAGTCTTTGGACAAGTTACTTGCCCAAAAGCCATCCAATAGCTCAGTGCTCATAAAACCAAACTGTTCCATCTGCAAAATGGAGATACTGAGCTGGCTGCAAAGATGAAGTAACACAGCTCATCACAGCTCCCAACACAAAGACTGAGCAGGAACAATATTAGAATTCAGGAGCATCTCATCAAGCTGCGTGTTAGTGTCTCTGCTGGGAACGGTGGTTCCTGCATCGTTCTGCCCACATTAGTCAAGTTTCTGAGCCTCTTTCATCCTCTCTGCAACATGGAGTTTCTTTTCCTTCCAAGTCCTCCTCCCAGGCCCTGATTTCTCCAGTATCTGTGGGTAGAAAGGGGGTGGTGCTTATGTAGATGCTTAGGTAGACCTTCCCTCAATGGCTTGGGCACAGGAGTCTGGCTTCCATGAGTCTTATTCTCTTATTATCATTGTCATTTTGCTCTCTGACATAGCAAAGTATATCCTGCTTTAAGCAACAAATAGTTAAGCCATTAAGCTATAATAGAAACAGATAACTTTGAGCATTTTAAACATTAGACCAAGAGAGTCTGGAATGTTACACTGCCTGGTGCTGAAACTGTCCTCAGAAAGATGCATCTCCAAGTTGTTGGTATGCCCAGCTCCAAACACAGCTTCCTCCTTGACAAAAAGGGAAAAGATGTCTTGGAGGTTAAGGCTGACTGGCTTCTCCAGGTGAGCTGACCTTGTCGGTGGATGAATTAGGGTCGGTGCCAGAGGCCGTGAGCTGGCCTGCCCTCTTTTTGTGGTTTCCTGCCAGACCTTAGAGTTATTTAGCATAGTTTTGGGTAAGATCAATACTCATTGAGCCCAATATAAATACGATCCCCAATGTGCCAAGAAGCAGCCTAGGGGCTGTGCCCCAAAAATTAGCCAACAAGTCACTCTTGTGAGCTGCTTGTAACCTCATTTTGAATAAGTGAACTGTGGTTTGATTCATATCCTTCAAGTGCACACATTTTTTTTTTTTTTTTTGGAAGAGACACCAAGTTGAGAGAATTCCTCTCTGGAATTGAAGAAATAATGAATGTGGACCTCACCAGCCCCTGGCCTTTTCGTAGTTCATAATGAAAACGAATGTTCATTTTTCCTTTAAAACTGTCTCGAGCTAAATGATACTGACGCTTTCAATTTTTAACATCATAATCAATAAAGGCTGCTTATGCACACTTTGCAAAACCATCAGTTTAGAAGTTTGAAAAAAAAATCTGCATATGGCTGCAGCTTGCTGGCTGGAACGCTCTCGCACTAAATCTTCTGAGTTAAAGTTTTACTGGTGTGTTATGAGTAAAAATGCCTTGTCAGCCATCTGCCAGTTTTTCTCCTAACATCCATATTTCCAACCCTTGCTAAACATTGGGAGCATGCGGCCACAAGAGGCCACCTCTACAATTAAACAGCCGAGTGCGGCGGCAAGAAGCAAGGGCATGTCACAGGAGAACTGTCTAGTATTAATTTTAAAAGTCCATAAAGACTAGCTCTGACCTATCCAGGATGATAGACTGGCAGTTAAATGGATTAGAAACTGTTAACCCCAGGAGACAAAACAGGAGGAAAATAAAAGCAGAAAAGAAAAGAAAAAGAGAAAACACACACAGCAACAAACAATGCACCAGTGTCAAAAGCTCCAATAAATGCTAATCATGGCTGATTAATCAGTCTCTAATTCCACTGATCCAAAAAGGTTACCGAGTCAATTGTGTAAAATTAGCTCCTTCTCATGTGTCCCTCTGCATTTGGAGTCTCTATCTGTTCATTTGCATCTTTTGCCAATGTTTACGAAGAGTTCAGTTCATTAGCTCTTGAGCATGAAGTCAGAAATTGGAGGGGACTCTGCATTTTCTCACTGAGAGTGTACTTAAAACAAATAGCATCGCTTCCTCAAACATTTATAGATTAAACTAAATGGCATTAATTACTTTAAATCTCCTATTTGTGAGGAGAAAGAAGAGGAAAAGAAAAAAAAAATCCTCTTTCTGAATATCCACAGTTGCCTGCAGAATTGCTTCATTCTCGTCTCCTGTCTTATATAGATGGGGGCAAAATGTTTAATCATGGAATTAACAGGAAGCGGATTGCACAGGGAGGTAACGAGGCTTGCTGCAAGGAGGCTCACTAACTTTTTATAGAGCAGCATTTTGCAAAGCACAGAAGCAGAAGGTTGCTTTTGAAAGTCCTTATTAAAAAGAGATCCCTGCCACATATGTAGGAGCTGTCTTGGGAGATACCTGTTTTACTGGTGTTTGAAAATCTCAAAATCTGCCAAGACAGGTGGAGGGGGCAAGGCTGGGCAGGCCCAGAAAGTCTGCCCCAGGCTTGTAGGGAAGGTGGGCACTGACGGATGGGGTGATGGGAAGCTCCATCTTGTTTTCCAAAAATCACCCCTCGAGGTGTGTTTCAGACGAGGGAAACATGCTCAGAGAAGGAGACAGAGAGCAAAACAAACAAGCAGGTGAGCATGAAAGCCTGGGAGTCAGCTTGGGAGAAGCCACACACCTCCTTCGGAAACGTGTAGCATCCTTGGTCCTTGGAAAGGACAGGTGCAATGCCTCCTGTTCAGATACGACTTACACCGCAGATGTCTCTGGGAGAAATGGGGATGGGCCAGGAGGAACTCTCCCGAGAGTTGGCTGACCTGAGTGAAGCTATCCAGTGTGCAGAGCCAAAGACATTTGAGACAACATCCTGCCGCGGAACAAACCCAGGGTGTCTGCTTGGGGCACTAGTATCCACTCCTGATCCCCAAGAGCTCTCCCCACCTCTAGCTGAAGCAAATTCATTTCTTCTGTGTGTGAGCTTCTACTTGTATATATTTTCCTATATGATTTTTAGCTGAAATGTCCTTCATCACACCCCCTGTAGACATCTCTCTTCCTCAAATTCTGCATGGGTTTGGCATGGAGGGCTGGAACCCACTGATGTCGACCTTGCCCTCCCAGAACTCACACAGAGCAAGGGAACTTCAGGTACACAAAGAAGTAATTATCATCAGGTGTGATGTAAGAGCCTCACCTCCCCCAGGAAGCCTCCTTCGACCCCTCAGGCTGTATTTCCATCCCTCTTTCCTGTGTGACCCTCAGCAAGCCATCAAACACTGTTTCCTAATGATGATTTTTATGTCTATCTACTCCTCTGAATGTGAGTTTTTAAAGGACAGGATAGGCCATCTGCATCTTGTCATTCCCCAGATCAAGCACAGCACTGGATAAAACAGGTGCTCAGTAGGTTGGTTTAGTGGTAAAGAACCTGCCTGCCAAAGCAGGAGACACAGGTTTCATTCCTGGGTCAGGAAGATCCCCTGGAGGAGGAAATGGCAATCCATTCCAATATTCTTGCCTGGAAAATCCCATGGACAGAGGAGCCTGGTGGGCTACAGTCCACAGAGTCACAAAGAGTCAGATATGACATAAAGGAGCCACTGAGCAGATACAAACATTTGTTGAATGAATAAATGAGTGAGTCTTGGCAATATGCTGTGCAGACAGCAGAGGTTTTTCTTTCCAGTTCTTACATATCATTATTCAGAACTGGGTCCCTGATGCCTCTGGTCCCAGGAATTAGGTTTGCAGAGTGTGGAGTCTGTTATAAAGTATACATATTAATCAAGTCTATGATGAGGTTATTAAAAGGAATGTGTTGCAAGACTTGGATTTGGGGACTAATGTAATGGGAAGTTACTTCTTACCTTCGTCTTCTTTTATTTCTCTGTCAGCTGAATACCAGTATCTTGAGGGCAGGTCTATTCTTTTTATCGTCTTGTGCTTAATATCTGGCACAAGTCTGACTCATAGTTGATGACTAGTACAGGTTTGCAAATGAATCAGTGGGTGGGCTTGGGGCCTAAGCCCTGGAGCCCCAGTCTTGTGTTATGACCGATCAAGGGGCCAGAGAGTGTCCTCCAAAGCTTCTGAGCCCAAGTACAGTCTGAAGGTAGCAGGAGAGGTTAAAATCACCAAAATCATCCTTGTAAATCCCTTGGAATGGCATCCCGTTGGAGGCTACAGAGGCCTCTCCATCAGTTAACACACCACTTTCCCCTCCAGTGTTGGAATACAATGCTGCCTGGGGAAGGTGCACCCGGTGAGGCAGCTAACCTGACTTGACGAGTCATGTGGTATAAAAATGCATGTCTTTCCCTGTGCTATCCCGTAATGGAAAAGAATTTAAAAAGAATATACCTACATGTGTAACCGAGTCACTTTGCTGTACAGAAGAAATTAACACAGCATTGTAAATCAACTGCACTTCAATAAAATAAAAAATACATGCCTTTCACTTGTAAAATCACGCTCTTGGGAATAGTGGTCTGGACGGCCAAATTGGGGCAGGTGGCGAGAGGTTCATGCACTGGGGGGAAAAGGAGAGTTACTGAGGATCTGCTCCCAGAGTCACACCACCCACCTTATGCCAACCCCGGCCAACAGAAGCAGCCACATTGCCCACACTCTTCCTGTCGCTGTCGCTGCCCCACGGAATCCCCCGTGGCTCCCCGGAAGCACCGAGGAAACAGCAGAGGCTCAAGTCCACCCACGTGAGTGACCCAAGTGGGGGGCTTGCAAGTCCCGTCCTGCTGTTTCTGTACCCTCCCTGAGCTCACTTCCAGGTGAGCTCTGAGCAGAGCCAAGGTGGGCTCGCCTGGGGTGGGGAGAGGGGAGAGGAGACCCATTGCAGCGGCTACTCGGCTTTCCTCAGCCTCCTGATTCATCATGTGTTTTTTCTTAGCTCTCTTTTCCCCGATAAACCTTTGCAGGAGAGGAGCTGTCGCAAACAGCTGGAGGAAGTCCCTTTAGCAGGTGGAATCTGGCAGGCGGCTTCCCAAATCCTGCCGCCAAATCACTCAAGTTCCTACTTAAATGGTGGGGGGGGGGGGGGGGGGGGGGGGCAGGGACTCTCTGAGGCGGCCTGGATTCCGGCTTCCTGTTGAATCCACAGAAGGATAAGGGATAAAGACGGAGGCCAGGGAGAGGGGAGAACTCCCGCCAGCACTCAGAGCTTTTGGGTCTCAGATCGCTCTTTTCTGCCAAGGAGAGTTTTATATTTGGGGTACCAATTTCTCTTATGCTCTCTTACCTCCTACGTTTCATTTTCATTTGTCTGTTTGGCAGGGGAGTCAGGGGCAATTTTCTTGGGAATAAATATACGTTCTCTTTTCTCCCCTCATCTTCCCTCTCTCACCTCCTCTGTTCTCACTCTAGCCCTCTGTTCCTTGTTGCATTCAATCTGGAGTCGAATGCAGAAGAAAACAGGAAAATCAAGGGCTTTTAAATATATATATATATATATATATATATATATATATATATTTTTAGTGGAATATTTTAAGCATTTTTCCTGACCTGAAATTTGAGAAGACATTTGTACAGCACCAGGCATATTTGGTTTAAAAACCTCATCAGTATTTGGACTCTCTCGCTCATGGACAAGGTCCCCCGTCCCAGGGGAAAACAGCCCAGGAGCCAACATGTGGTACCCAAAGCTTTCTTCCTGGTACAGAGTTTGGGCTTGGGCTCCCTTCACTCATTTGTCTGTATTTGTGGTTTTGCTCTTCCTTGATGGTAGGGGAACCAGCCACGGTCCGTGTGTCAAGAAGCAGGATGGGATGCTGTTTCTTAACTCAGCAATGGACCCACCAGGAAGCTCACATGTCCTAAGCCAGGGTGGGAACTGAAGGGTTTCTAAGACCGGAGGTGAGAAGCGCTCTCTGCACTGGAGAGTGAGCAAGAGTTGGTCTTAGGGCAGGCAAAAAGATTTCAGTATGCATGACAACTGAGATGGATTGGTCATAGTGTCCTGGGCTGCTGGGTTGGGAGGGGCTGTGGTCCTGCAGAGCTGAGCAGAAAAGGTTGCTTTTGCTGGGACAATAATATTGGCCATGAACCCTACAGAGAAGAAATGTCTCCACCTATTTCCTTCCTGGGCCCAGAATCTCAAAATTCATTTTTAAATCGTAGGCAAAGCCTTTCAGAAGTCAAGAAACACTCAATAAATCCCTATCGAATACCTTCATCAACTGATTTAGCTTTCTCCCAGTCACCATGTTGGCAAATTGAATACTCCATGGGAGCTGTTCTTTCCATGGGACTTAACCACTTCCCTCCCTCACCCATTCTCACTGTGGTTTGTAAAGGGCTCTGAGACGCTCGAATTGACTCGGTTGTTTGAGTTACCCTGACGATGACCAGCAAAAGAGGGTATACGCATCCTCTGAGGGGAAGCACAATAACGTGAATGGCGGCGGTTGCCTTTTCTTGGATGCGTTTTGAGTAGCAACCTCTATTTGTACCGCCACTTGAATACACGTAGAAAAAAGGCAAAAGGAGAAAGGTAAAGATTATGAGATGTATTTCCTATAATATTTAATAATCACATTGAAACACTGACATAAATTGTGCCGCATTTACAAATCTGTTTCCTTTGAAAATTACACCCCAGCATTTAATTCACCAAAATAACTCATTTTATACAGCACAACAATGTAGTAAAATAACTCATCTCGAATATGTGGATATGAATAGATTTAACACATCTGCATTGAACAAAATGAATTCATCTAAAAGCTGAGAAACTGCTGTTCTCTTTCGAGAGTTACCGATTATTTTACCATTCCCTCCAGTTTACTTGTTTGTTTGTGTTAAATTACTTTAGGAATTAGGAAATGAGAAAAGCAGAAACACTGGGTAGGTTTTTCTCTACTTGGAATAGGGGAAACAGGCATAAATAATCATTTGTATTATACCTTATTTCATGAAAAATTATATTTACAATTGTGTGGAGACCAGGGAGACCCCTCCATTCACTATAGGTTGTTTTGTTTAATCCTTGGAAAATACTGTATTTCCATTACAACGTTCTGCCAACAGAAGTTTAGATTATTTTTGAAGCTGAACATAAAGTGCTAAAAACAAATCAGAGTTCAAGTGCATTTCTGGGTTCCCCCGGGAGGCGGAATTCTTTTGCAGATGTGGGGTAGTATCCCTGAAAAGGAGATGGAAAGGTGTTTATCACATCTCAGTTCTGACGCAGGGCTATGGGCACCCTACCCAGTGTGCCATGGAGGAACCTCCCCAAGGCTGAGGTGTGATTTCTGGCCCTGCCTTCTGGATAGCAGAGGCATCCTCGGAAGCAGGGCCCATCTGTGGTGGATGGTTTGGGGATGGCCAGGTGAGCCAGGACCACCGCTGGAGGGGAAAAGGGAAGCTCATGGGCCGGGTGAACACATCTTGTGACCAAGGTGAAGCTAACCATTTCTGGGTCCTGTAGGGCCTCTCCCATGCACAGCACTTTGAGGGCAATGAATGGAATCTATTGGGCCTCCCCATTAATGCCATGGGTCCCCTTCTCCATTGCTAGTGAGGCCAGCAATTCTCTCTCTGTGAGCTGGAACAGAAGATGGACCACATTGGTGTAGAAGGATGGAGCCATGGAAGGCTCCAATATTTTGATGCAGAGCCTAGGAGGAATAACTTCCAGGCCATCTGTCCTCCTGACATTCCAGCCACAACTTCCAGTTCTCTGGACTGTAAAGTGCAGAAGCACAAACACAGCTACCAGGGTATAGAATCTCTATCTTCATGAGTTCTTTCCTCAAACAAATATTGTCACCCCTCTAACAGGAATTTTTATCAGTAATCCATTGCTGTTGAATCTCTCCAAAGCATTCAACTTCATTTTTATAGGGGAAAAAAAAATCTATTTTTCTCATTCTCATTTAATCAATTTGTACAATTTATTAAACTGTGTGAAGATAATTGAAAGAAAACCAGGTGCAAGTAGGTTTGAGAACAAACTCTTCTGAGTCCTGATAAGCATTTCGTTCAGCCCATGGGCCCCCAGGCTTGAGCACTCAGGATGCTGTGGGCCTCTGTTAGTGCCACTTCCAGAAGGAATGCCAGCTCTGGCTATCTCTGAGTTGGTGAAGAGATCAAGGGCTTTCTGAGTCAGACTGGGTACAGTTTAAGAGGTATTCAGGAATAGTTGGGGCCTCCCAGGTGGCTCAGTGGGTAAAGAATCCAGGTGCAATGCAGGAAATGTGGGTTCAATTCCTGGTTCAGGAAGATTCCCTGGAGAAGGGCATGGCAGCCCACTTCAGTATTCTTGCCTGGAGAATCCAATGGGCAGAAGAGCATAGAGGGCTGCAGTCCATCAGGTCACAAACAGTCAGATATGACTGAAGTGACTAAGCACATACTCACGCAGGGAATGGCTAGGCAAGGCTGAAAAATACAAGCAGGGATCAACTGATGGGGCCTTGAATTAAGTCACTTAAGAGATTATCCTGGGAGCTACTGATAATTTTTCCAAAGAAGCCTTTTTATCCAATATGCCTTTTAGAAAGCTCACTCACTTCAGATAGGGAAGGTAAACATGTGATAGCTTGGATTGTCCTTTCATGTTCTTTTTCCCTCCATGGGATGGGATTGTACATTTACAACTTTTGTGATGTGATTTTGCCATGCTCCCCAGTAGAGTAGGCAGCTTATTGTCTTTGGGCCTGACCATGTGATTGCTTTAGCCTGTGAATGCGGAATGCACATGATGTGACCACAGGCTTCATATGTGTTTGCCTGATAAGGCTTGCCCTCTCCCCTTCCTGCCATCAGCTGTAAGAAACACTTGCCCTAGAAAGTCACTGTGCCTTCAACCTGAGCCCTGGTAGGAGGGGCACGTGATGCAGACCCAAATCTGACCTGCAGTCTGAAGCAAAGTCACCACATACAGTCTATGGTCCCAGAGTGAGAAATGCACGTTTGCTCTTGTAAACCATTGGGATTTGAGGGTTTTTTGTTACGAAGCATAACTCTGAAGGCTGACTAAAACAGGACTGGACAGAAGTTAGTGAAACAAGAAGCAGGGAAGCCATCATTCTGCTTCACCTCATTCGGCAACCTTGGGTGAGTGCCTGCCCCACTCTGAGGTCCGTTTTCTTATGGACAAGGTGAGGAAGCTTTAGGAGGTGGTCCCTTGATGTCTTGTATGCTTCTGCAGAGGAAGAGATAAGAGCATCATCTAGCCTACAGGAGAGATGATTTCCTTCATGTTCACCAGGAAACGGCCCAGGCCCTCCTGCAGCTTGCAGTCCACTGGAGGCCAAAGGTTGCTTTGTAAGCAGGCAGGACCCAAGGCCACCCAGAGGCAGCCTGTCCCAGTGCCCCCGGAGTTGCCACAAAGTGCCCAACTCCCCATCAGCCTGGACACACACATCCTGAATTCCTCTCCTGCCATCTCCCTGATGCTGGGGCCATCGCATCCCCAGAGAAGAACATGGTATGAATGTTATGGGGCCATTCATAACAGACGGGAAACTTTATGCCAGGAGCCAGCCCTGAAAGGAACAGCTTCGGGGTGGGATTTCCCAGGAAGGGTGATTATCACAGAATCAGTAATAAGGATGGAAGCGCTCCACGAGAACAGTGGGAGAGGCCTCCCGGTGCAGTCAGTTTAAGGTATGTCGCCTTCTTCAACGCCAGGGCCACTGTCAGAAAGGTAACTTCATCTAACTAATTAGCAGGGTTTGCCACTTTACAAATCTGCTGTGGCTTTCTTGGCATGGAACAGCTGCTTAGGCAAAGAGCTGTAGGAACCTATTAAAACTCACAGGCCTGAAAAGGCAAGGAGGGGAAGGGGGAGCTTTAAAAGAGAGAGGGTGGAGGGAGGAAACTTCCCCGCACAGGTCAGCGCCAGCTCCCTGGCTCTGCCCTGCGTCCAGGCAGGAGGTGGGTGAAAGGATGCGAGGGGGACCCTCCCTCGGCGGGAGCCGGCTCCATTGTGCTCACTCGGCTTTTCCTCTTGAAGTGCTCTCAGTTTTTAAAGCGGCTTTGAAGAAATGCTCTCCCGTGGACGGCAACCTGTCACTGCACCCTGTCATCCGTCTAGTAATTAAAATCTGACTGATTTACTGACTGGCACCGACCATCACAGCCCAGGAGTCAGCTGATGTTCATCTTTCCCAAGGCTGAATTGACTTGGTGGGAAGAGATGGCCGATTCCCGAGCTGAGCTGTCACTCAGCTGCTGTGGAAATCAGGAAGACAGCTAACAGAGCCCTCGCCAGCCATCTTTGGTTTATTTTATTCTAATATTTATTGCCACCCAGAAAATAAACATAATGCTGACGAGTTAGGGGGAGCAGTGCGGGCTAAGCTGTAGGGCTGGCGGGGCGGTCAGGCAAGCAGTGGACACACCAGCTGGCTCATGGGGAGCTGTGGGAACGCCATTTGCTCTTCATGTACAAGCGGTTGATGGGGCGTGGGGGGATCTGGAGCTTTAAAAAGCCAGTATGATTATGTCTGCTCATGGAAGAGCAGTGATGAATCAGGGTGCGTTGAGGGTGCTGATGGCAGGGGGCCCTCAGAGTCAGGCATGGGCTCTGGATGCCCTGAACTGCCTTTGCAGTTACTGGGGTGACTCAGCTTCTCCACCCTCCACCCTTGACGGGGAGCAGGCCCGCCAGTGCTGTCCTCTCATCATCTTGGCTTTGCTACATCAGGCCTGGGACATGGCTCATTCTGACTGTTCTTGCATAAGGCTATACAGAGAGCCTCCTAGAAGCAGCCTTTGGCCCCCATGAACCACCCATGCTCCCCCGACAACTTGGTGACCCCTTGCCGTCTCCAGCGTCTTGTCCACCCTTCATGTTTTGTTCTTGAAAGTCTGTGTGGGGCTATGCACAGTGTGTACGGCTCAGAAGGCATCTAACCTCAGGCTTCCTGGAGCCCATGGGCCAGGGGGATGCCGGAGACATTCACCAGATAAGGACAAAGAGATTCACACCTTCAATCCCACAGAGGGTGCTAAGGGTCAGGGGGAGCCCAGGGCCCTCTTTGTGGACTTGGGGAATGCATGTCCCCCTACCCCAGCTCAGGGCCAGGACAAGAAGGGGCACTGGGCACACAAGTGTGGGAGCTAAGGCAGCCTCACCCTCGGGGGACACAACATGGGGCTCAGCCAGGCTTTCTTCAAATTTGTTCCCTGGCACCTCCCAGCCTCACTCTGTGCTGGCCCTGCCTGAACGTTCCCCTCTCACCTTTGCTGAAGCAGAAAGGGTTGGAGCCCACGCTTTTCAGGCGGCCACATCTCCCAGCTGACAGATCCATCAGCCCTCCTGACGCCTAAATCACAGAAAACCGAAATACGTGTGTATCGTGTGGTAATGCACCCACGCATCACTGGGCTGGCTGTCTGCTGTGTGTATTTGTGTACAAGCCAAAAATAATATAACATTATACACATATACATTTTAAACAAAAATGATACCATTGCACACTTTTTAAAACAAAGACAATGACTATTTCGTCGGGGAAATAGGGAGGAGCAGAGGGCTCCCTGCAAGACAGTTTTCCTGGTGTCTTTGCTCCCCTAACACTGTCTCCTTGGGATGTCCGTCCTCTTTTGCTTCTGGGACAAGCAATCCTGTGAGGGCAGGAAGTGTGTGTGGGGGTGGCGCCTGGAGGAAGGGGAGATGGACCAGACGAGCACCCCATCTCACAGGACAAGCTCACTGGAGCCCAGCCAGGTCTGCACCACAGAGGCCGCAGAGCAAGCCCACGGAGAGCTGAGACTGACAAGAACCAGGGCTCCAGTCCCTTCTGGGCTCTTCCCACCACCTCTGAGGCCAAGGGTTTGGTTTCATTTGTTTGTCTCCTTAAATCAGTGCATTAATTCTAGATCCCAGTGGAACAAAGAACATCAGAGCTCATAAACCAGGTACTAACATGGAAGGTGCCTAAAACATTTAGACCAAAGGACTTCCTTAGCCATCGAATACCTTGTCCTTCACAGCCTGACTCACCTTCTAAACACTGGTGCGAACTTAGGTGTCCCCCCGACACCCTCCTCATCTCTCAGCTGCTGCCAGCCGCTACATACCTCTGTCTGCTCAGCACAGCTCCCCAGACCGAGGCATCTGCTAGACTAAACGACAACTCCTGGGAGAAGGGGAAAACAGACACACAGGTCCAGTTGTTACAGAAACCCCAGGGTGCTCTCCTGGTTTAGCATTGAGAATCCCAAAGGATGCTGCCTTCTGGCAGCAAAGCACCTCCTTCACCCAGATAGACACCCAAAGGGGAGAAGGGAATCCTGGATTCCGGGTCTACCTGCTCACTCCCCTCTGCAAAAGTTGAGAACAGGGGCGAGAAGAGTGGAAGTTCATGTTTTTATTTTGAGTAAATCAATTGGCTAATCAGGGTGGGATTTTCCATCTGGGAGTTGAAAGGGCAAAAGGAGAACAGTTAATTTTTCAAGCCATCACTTTAAAATACAGCCCCCTGTTTGCGAGCTGCGTTTGATGCAGGGTCCAGGCGGGACATCAAGAAGCAGTGTCAAGGCCAGAACAAGCATATTTTAGAGTAACAGCAAGTAAATTAAGCCAATTAAGCATTCTTAATGCTTAGGATTTTTTTTTTCTTTCTTCCAAGAGCTCTTGCTTTCAAGACAGAATATCTTTTTTTTTTTTCTTTTTTGAATTCACACCCTTGATTTTCACCTGCGTTTCTCTGTTAAGAGGGACTGCATGGACTGGTCCTGGTGAGGGTGGGAGCCCAGCTGTCCAAGAGCAGGAAGTCTGTCCTGTCTTAGCGGGTCCTGGCTCTAAAAAGGTGGCAGAGGGCGGCTGGGGGAGGAGTTTTTAAAGGCACAAGCCACAGCGAATGCAGAAGACTCCATATTTGATCTCCCAGATAGAGGTTTAGTGAGGTGAAGTGAGAGAAAGAAATGAAAACATTGGTGGAAATTCTCAGGAAGAAAAGGCACAAGATAAATGCAAGTTATATTTATGACTCTTTTTATGTTAACATTGTGGGTGGTCTTAGAGCACATGGCCCATTCACTCAGCTTCTGATCATGACACTGAGATTTGTGAACTGATGAAGCTTTGGAGTGATCACTGAAGCGAGGCGATGGCTCCACCAGTCACTTTGCTAAGGGGGCCAGGAGGTCACTGCCAAGCA
This sequence comes from Budorcas taxicolor, assembly GCF_023091745.1. Lineage (NCBI taxonomy): Eukaryota > Metazoa > Chordata > Mammalia > Artiodactyla > Bovidae > Budorcas > Budorcas taxicolor. The sequence goes on from NC_068927.1 coordinate 43,153,665, forward strand.
GGAGGAGAAGCCGTGCAAATTCAGGTTTCTCAAATTTTTCTGATGGTTCCCCATGTAAACTCAGTCTTGCAGTCACCCCAGCCACTCCCATTTTTCTGAAGAAAAGACCTGATGATAACAAACAATTGGAAAGTCACAAAATAAGCAAGTATAGCTAGCAATGCACATAAATTGCATACTGTTTACTCTACGAGCAATGAATATGAGCATATATGCACTTGGTTTTATTTTATAAAACAATGCCTCATAAACTGAACACCAGCCCAGCAATTTTATTACATTTACCTTGATAATATGTTGCAAGCCATTTAAACAGAACAAATTCACTGGCAGACCATCGCTTGTGAAGTATGACTATACAAGCACAACGGTTTGGGGATAATGTATAAATCGGTTTTAGTATTAGGGGTAAGGATGATTCACATTCAAGCCACAATGCAAACGCGTCTTTGACTTAAAAAGGTTTAACTTAGAGGTTAATATCGCTGTTCCTGGAAAGGCGTACCCCCATACAGTGCTTCTTTGGTGGCTCAGACGGTAAAGAATCTGCCTGCAGTGCAGGAGATCCGGGTCCCATCCCTGGATTGGGAAGATCCCCCTGAAGAGGACATGGAAACCCACTCCAGTATTCTTGCCTGGAGAATCCCATGGACAGAGGAGCCTGGCAGGCTACAGTTCATGGGGTCACAAAGAGTCAGATACAACTGAACCACTAACACTTAGACTTTTCATCATTATGATGTAGAGTAGAGCAATGGCCAACGGCAAACTAATAACGAAGCAAACTTTAATGCAATTTACAAATTAAAGAAGCCAGATTGGCAGCCATTGAATATTATGACCTATTCAAGAGACTGGTCATGGAGTGTCCCTCTGGAAAGTCAAAGAAACATCAGGGCTCTGCATGGGGGTGGGTGCATCGATGCCACAGACGGACTCAGTAGGTGATGCCTCCACAGACACTAGTACAGTCCCAATCCCCATTTGTGAACTCTTAACTACATTGACCTTCCTAATGGGTTACTAGTAAGTAGCACTTGGTACTGAAAAGTTGATGTAATTCACATTTAAGAGTCAAAAACAGGATTTGTCCTCCATGGACTCTTAAGAGAAAAAAGTGGAAATTACCAGAAGGGAAGCAGTAGTTAAGTGTTATGGAAATTCAGAAGAAAAAGGTGACTTCCACCTGGAGGAAGGTGACATAGACGGGACAACAGGGAGGATGGCTGGGGAAGTAAAGTCCTAGAGGAAAAAAAAAAAAAAGCAAGAAGGACCCATTTGGCTGGAGAGGGGTGTATACGGGAGAGTAACAAGCTGAAGGCTTGGTCATTATCTAATGAAAATGTAAATACAGCTAAATGATAGTTTTGCAACATGCAACGTGCAGAAACTGATGCTAAGCACTGCATTCTTACAGAGCAGTGTTTGGGTAGTTAATGCAGAATCCTCAGGATAACCCCTGGTGCAGCTGAGAATGGACAGGCACAGTCCAGCATTGTGGTAGAGGTTTAGAATTTCCTAAGCAAAAGAACGGGCTTCCCAGGGGGCACTAGTGGTAAAGAACCCACCTGCAGTGCAGGACACATAAGTGACACGGGTTCGATCCCTGGGTCAGGAAAATCCCCTGGAGGGGGAAATGGCAACCCAGTCCAGTACTCTTGCCTGGAGAATCCCATAAACAGAGGAGCCTGCTGAGCTACAGTCCGTAGGGTTGCAAAAGAGTTGGACACGACTGAAGCAACTTAGCATGTACACAAACAAAAGGACAGCGTATCTTACTGGAAAACCTGAAGCAAGATCCCACAATAGGCATCTATAAGGACTAGATTAGGAAAACCTCTTCCCCACCCCTACCCCAGGTCCCAGGGCAGGCTCTCAGGGAGAGTTCTGTAGGGACTATTACTTTGGGGGACTTTACCTACTCCCAGATGTACAGCTACAAGAAAATCAAAGAAATGGGTGGGAGCTAGGGCCCTTCTTTAATATAGCTTAATGTAATCAAGTTTTTCAGGGCTCAAACCAAGTAAGCTGGGAATCAAGAGCTCTGAGTTCAAGTCCAGCCTCTACCACACACTGGCTGCACACACTTGGAAAAGGGAGCATAGCTTTGGGACTTCATTCTCTTTCCTAGAAAAGGTGGGGATAGCAACCTCCCTACAAGGTGCTGGTGAGGAGCAAAAGGAGTTATGGGGCCAGAAAGTCTTTAGCAAACTCAAAGCATGATGCATCTTTCTGTGTATTTCAAGAGTCCTCTGAACAAAGAGAAAGGAAGGTCCCCAGCGCAGCTTACCCAGCATGCTCTATCCACGAGTCCACTTCGTCTTAGAGAACAAAGCAGGGCCTTTGCAAGAGCCCTCAGAGGTAAGTTCCAGAGAAACCCCCATCCCCGTCATGGGCTCACCTCCTGAGGAAATGCTGTTATTTCCACAAGGCCCCTGAAGACACAGCTCAGCTTCTGACTCAAAGAAAGTACACGCCTTTATGTTTTTTTTTTTTTTTTCGAGAGAAAGACCTCATCATCTCAATCAGAAAGCAGTGTTTTTAACACTCTCCCATATTATTACACTCAGCACTGTTTCCAAATTGATGCTGTTACTTAATCAGACACACTAGTGTTCTTGAAAGTGTTTAAAACAAAGCACTAAAGAATTCTTTACCGTCGTTTGGCTTTTATTTCAGTGTCTAATCAAACCTCATATACTTCCTACTGTCTGCCAAAGTGATTTCTAGGTACTCTTCAGATGTTTTCCTCACATAATCCAGCAGGGGAGGGAGGGTAGGGAAGGAGAGAGGGAGCAAGGAGGAAAGAAGAGCGAACGCGGAAAAGCTAGCTTTCCCTGATGGATCCGGCACTCGTGGCAGGCTCAGAGGCTGTCCCGGCCCCTCAGAAGGCCATGAGGCAGTCACAACGGTGCCCTCCTCGGCCCTGATTCCTTGCCTCACGCACACCTGAGGGTCGGGCCCTTGCATCTAATTGGACGTCTGGGCTGGTGAACGTGGCCTGTCCTGCCAGCCCTCTCGCCGGCCACAGTGACAGCTGTATCACTTCCCTGATGTGAGCGGGCGCCAAGCAGCGTTGACACATGATCAACTTCCCTCTAATATCCTTCAACCAACCTGACAGTTGTCCGGCAGAGGCTAGTCAACTCAACTGCCAGCCCTCACGGAGGCGTTGGGGGACAGCTTCCGAAGACAAACAGGCAGGAGAGACTTCAAATGAAGCTTTTGTTTTCTTCCAGTCGGTGACTTGAGAACTGATGCAAATCTCGGGACTGATGGCTATGTTAGGGACTGCAGGGAGGACTTGTGGAACGCAGGCAACGTGAGCTGCTGCATTTGGGAGGCACAGTCCAGCTGGCTCTGAGACCAGACCATTGGTCTGGTCCACATGGGGTCAGGCTAAGAGATGACCTCTCATAGGGGATTCCAGTCTTGTCTGTTCTGCAGTTTCAGGACAGCAGGCAGCTTTTTCCTACTCTCACATAGCTTTCCATTCTATAGTTTAAGGTGGAGGAAACATTCCAACAAACCGTACAAAGTTCAGAACCCTCACAGTAGGCAGAAGTAGCTCTCATTCCATGGGGCTTCACTTGTGGTTCAGCAGGAAAGAATCTGGCTGCAATGCAGGAGCCACAGGAGGTTCATGTTCAGTCCCTGGGTTGGGAAGATTCCCTTGAGAAGGTACACAGCAACCCACTCCAGTATTCTTGCCTGTAGAATCCTGTAGACAGAGGAGCCTGGCGGGCTACAGTCCATAGAGCTGCCGAGAGTCAGACACTACTGAAGACCCAGTCCTGTGGGCTCTCCTGTGCTGGGACCTCTTGCTACCTCCTCGGCCAAGCCTCTCAGTGCTAGGGGCCCCTCTCTCTTACGCTTTGCCTGGCAGAAGGACAATGCTAAGACAGCATCTAGGAAGCATGAGCTCCATTTAAAGCTGCCTCATTATTTAGAAGTGAGGCCAGAGACACCTTGTGGCATTGAAGTATCTGGTCGCAGAGAGTTCCACTTTCCACCCTCTGGTTCTGACACTCTCCAGAAATCAGTGAGCTGTTGGGAGTTGGGGGAGGAGCAAACCCCAGCTTAAGACAAGGTGGCCAGGCCATCTCACTGATCCTTTTCAGGGATCACAGCTATTTTGGCTGCAAGTGACAAAAACCCAGCTGAGATGCACGTAAAAAAGGAGGGTTGCTGCATAAGAATTTCAGTGTCTCAGTGAACCCATTCACCAAAATCCAGCTTAACATGGAGAATAATTGAGATTCAAACACTACCAGCAGCCTCTGTCTCTTCTCACTGCTCACTTCCGTCAGTGTTCTTCCCAGCCCTCCTACCTTTGCCTCTTAATTTTTCCTTGTGATTAAAGCAAAACAAACAACCGGCAGACCTTAAAGTTCAAATTGTACAGCCCAACAACTTTATTAGAAAGTAAACACTGTCCTCTTTTTCTCAGTTTTATTTCTAAGATTCTCAAGAAAGCTTGTGATTGGCCCAGCTTGGTCATATTTCCCTTGCCGACCCAATAAACCATGCCAGGGTGTGTATCACGTGCAGCTAATATAGCAGCTTCTGTGGGCAGCATACAGATGGTGGGGAGTTCCAGTGATCTCAGAGGGGGAGGTATTGGGCAGAGGAAGTCATAGCTGACCACTAAGAGATGGCTCTTGCTTAAGAAGCAGCTATATAAAGACATTCACCTCACCCCCATGTTCATTGCATCATTGCTTATAATAACTAAGTTGTGGAAACAACCTGGTCTTTTGATGGATAAAGCAAATGTGGTAAATAGATGATAGATAGATAGATAGAAAGAAACGGCAGTATTTTTCGGCCATAAAAAGGAATGGAATCTTGCCATTAGTGACAACATGGATGGACCTTGAAGATATCATGTCAAGATAAACAAATCCAGTGGAGAAAGACAAATACTGTATGATCTCACTTATATGTGGAATCTAAAAACCAAAACAAACAAACAAAAAAATGAGTTCATGGGTACAGACAACGGATTGATGATTGCCAGAGTCAGGGTTTTAGGGATGGGCAAATATGTGAATAGGGTCAAAACTATAAATTTCTAGTCATAAATTGAATGAGTCAATGGGGATGGAATGTGAGGCATGGCAACAATAGTTAGTAATATGGTTATTGCATGTTTTAAAGCTACTAAGAGAGTGGATCTTAAAAGTCCTCATTACAAGAAAAAAATTTGTAATTGTGTGTGGTGGTGGATATTAACTAGATTTATCGTGATAACTTCCCAATATGCATAAATATCAATATATACCTGAAACTAATATAATGTAATATGTCAATTATATCTCAATAAAAAAGTTCACTACAGACAAATTTTCTTAAATTCCATGTAGGCGTTAATCTGACATGACTTTGAGCTGGAGTTTGAGGCTATAGTTGTTGGTTAGTAGAATATGCTCTTTTTGTTTAGCCTGTGAGAAATAATTAAAAGTATTGCTCTCCAAAGCAGCCAGTGACACGACCCAAATTTCAGCTGGCACCCCTGAAGAGAGGGCAGAATTGTCTGTTCAAGGACCATGAAACAAATCTGTCTCCAAAGCAGCTGGGGCTAGAGAAGAAGCGAGTAGTGAAGCACGCTCTGCCTGGGGCCCTCCTGTTCTCCACTCCGCCTCTGTCCTCCTGGGAACCCAGTGAGGCTGCCCCACCCTCCTCAACTGAGCAAGCAGGCTCTGACCCTGCGAGGTCCTGCAAACTGAGCAGAAGCCAGTCTGCGGTCCATAGCGGCTCCAAAGAGGTCTAAGGGACGTGGACAACCTGAGACTCTAGCAACTGTGAACCTCGCGAGCCCTGTGGACTTAGAGTCTCGTTTTGGATGCTTCTGTACAGAGAGCCTGGGGAAGAGGGGAGGGGGCTGCCTTCTGATTAAAGGCAGGTGAGCAGTGATGAGTGTGCCCGGAGCTGGAGAGCCTCCAGCTGGGCGGGTGCCGGGGGCTGGTCTTGAACTCGACCTGGTTGTACCCTGGCTTCCTTTAGAGCTGCCTAGACAGGGGTGTGCATCCACTCCAACGGCACAAGCTCCCTGAAAAGTCTGACTTATGAGCAATCTCTTATAGATGCTTGCCTCAGAACACCTCGTCCGAGTCCATTCATCAACCAAAGAAAAAAAGGTGTTTTTGCCTTAGGTGTCAGGGCTGTGTCATGAGTGTTTTCTACATGGACGAAAACATCTTTCGATTAAATGGGAAACTTCTCACACTCGGGGTGACCCAACAGCCGAAGAAGGGTATCCAAGCTTTGCCAGTGACACATTTGGACTGGGGTGTTCCTAATCGTTAGACACAAGTCCCCACATCTCTTTCTGAGCAGTGCTATGGCAGAGGAAAGTTAAAATGACTGTTCAAAGTATGTCTTTAACATTCCTCTGATGGGATGGCAGCTGCCCCGCCCACACGAGGTGGGCTGCAGGACAGCGCGTGGCTGCCTGCCTCATCTCTGGGCAGTGCTGTCAGAGGATGGGGCCGTGGGCTGTGCAGGGATCGCTCCCACAATCAAGGTCTTCTCCAGCCAGCGCCCTCTCCTGCTGCACCTCCCGGAGCTGCGCCCACCTCTGTGCCCACAGCTCTCCTCCCTGCCTCCCTCTCTCCCTCCCATCGCCCTCCCCCAGGCTCCCCACCCATCTGTCCTCCCCTGGCCTGCCCCCCTAGGCCCTGAACACCAGTCTCCATCCCTGGCCGTGGCTCTTGTCAGTCACCCTTCAAGGCCCAGGCCTCTCTTCACTCTCCTGACCCCAGACCCCAGACATTTCTTGGTGACAGCTCTGTGATTCCTTGACGCTCACCACTGCAGCATTCAGAGAACAGAGGGCTCCAAAGCATCCTCCAGGCAGACAGCAAGAAGGCGAATCCAGCCCAGGCCTTTTGTCATTCAGCTAGACTGTGGCCGCCACTGGTATCTCCTAGTTGGAAGTTGGGGTTACAGCTCCCTTCTTCTCTCCCCTTCTCTCCCTCCTCTCCACCTGCATCCAAACACTTTTTTTTTTTTTTTTGGCCTTTCCAAGCTGCAAGTGGGATCTTGGATCCAGATCAGGGATAGAATTTATGCCACCTACAGTGAAAGCATGGGGGTTTAACCATTGGACCACCAGGGAAGTCCCCCTCCACGCAAGTTTATCTCCCTGTTTATCGGCTTAAGTATAGATCATGCAGGGGGACATGCCTTATCTTCATTATACACAAGGATACATTTCCCAAGATGGAAGATCCGCTTTGTCAGCTCAATGTACACCCACTAAAATCTCCTGGGTTCAGATTTCAGAGTATTTCCTGGGCTCTGAGTACATGCCTTGATTAAGAGGCAGCTGCCACAGTGGCTAAGAACACGGGTGCCAGCACCAGAGGCCTCAAACCCCAGCTCTGCCACGTACCGGCCCGGTGATCCTGGACGAGTAACTTCATCACTCAGCACCACCTCCTTGGCTCACAGTGAAAATCAAATGAATAAATATCCAGAGCATTGAGACCAGAGTCCGGCCGTAGCAACTGCTGCTTAAGCTGCTATTATTATTTCTAATTGGTACAATCATATGTGTTTCCACTTTGAACTGTTAGAAAGACAGTGTTGTCAACTGGTTATTTCTGTGCCCATTTGGCATATAAAGACATTGAGGGTGGAGAAGTTCAAACAGTTTTCCCAAACATATACCACTAATTAGCACCGAAAGGGCTTCCCTGATGGCCCAGTGGTAAAAACCTGCCCAACAACGCAGCAGATGTGGGTTCAGCCCCTGGATCTGAAGATCCCCTGGAGTAGGAAATGGCAACCGATTCTAGTATTCTTGCCGAGAAATGCCATGGACAGAGGAGCCTGGGGGGCTACAGTCCACGGGGTCTCAAAGAGTTGGACATGACCTAGTGACTATACTTCAACAACAATTAACACCAAACCCAGGACTCCAACCTGGGCCTGGTGGTCCATTCTCTTCCCATTGCTCTGTGGTGCTCAGCATTTCACTGTCACATACGTGCTTAATAAATATTTGCCAAATGTGTAGGCATCTATTTCATTCACATTCAGAATCCTACCAACACCCTGGGGACGGCCATTGCAAGGAGAGGCTGAGCAGGTTGTGTCAGCTGGAGACACCAGCTTTGGACCCAGGCCCTGACCTCTTCAGGGAAAGGTCTCCTGGGGACGGCTCCTGGCTGGAAGAGTGTCCCAGTTAGGAGAGGAAAACCACTGCCTTCCTTTCGAGGAGGGCGAAAGATCATAAGAGGTGCAGCCATTGGCAGGTGTGGGATGGAAGGAGGGGGTACAATGTCCCAGCTGGTCTGCTCAGAAGGAGCTTATGAGAAGCAACCCACTAATGTGTATCCTAAATCCATTCTCTCCCAGATCGTGGCCACCACCCTAACCCAGCCGTCCTGTCATTTGGCGGCTTCCACAGTGTCCTTATTGGCCTTCGGGTCTCCCCTGTCTCCCATAGCAGTCAGGGTCAGATGCAAACCAGATCCTGTTACACCCCACCTTACCCTTCCAGTGTATGACTACCTCACTGTCTCATTCAGGATGAATCCAGCCAGTTTGCACAGCCGTGGCTGGCTCTCCGACTCTGACCTCATCTCATCCTGCTGTCCAGGTCACAGGGCTGCAACTGTCAGCGTCCTGGTGGTCCTAGAACCCAACGAGAGCGTTCATCTTCCAGGCTTTGCACCTGCTTTGCATTTGCCTGGAAGATCCCTTATCCCAAAACCCACAAGTCAGTCCTTTGCTCAACTGTGGACCACATAGTACATTCTACTTCCTCCAAAACACTGTCCCTAGCCCCCAAGAGCCATCCCCCTGCCATATTCTGCTACACTTTTTTCATCACATTTGCTGCCATAGATGAAAGTATTGATTTTGAAAATTTTGTTTCTAAAAGCTCCTTGAGGGCAGTGGACCTACATTTCTTACCTATTTCTGTCCTCCAGGCCCAAAAGAGAGCTGCGATAAATGGGTTTCCTAAACATGTGCGATGAATGAGTGCAATGTTAAGCCAGGCCCACCTAGATACTCCAAGAAGACTTTATCTCAAGATCCTTAACATCTGCAAATAACTTTTCCCGAATAAAGTCACATCCATACGTTCTGGGCTGTAGACACATATTTGGAGGAGGGGAGCACAAGTCAACCCACTACAGTTCCTTTCATATCTTAATAATTTATTTTAGAAATATTTCCCCCAAAGTTGCCAATCAGTAACCACATTCCAGGAGGGAACCATGATAGGGGCCCACAACAAGTTGCCAGGCACCGAAATGCAAATGACATTGTGATCAGTTCAGTTCAGTCGCTCAGTCATGTCCGACTCTTTGTGACCCCATGAATCTCAGCACGCCAGGCCTCCCTGATCACTATACCACAAACACAGATTCTCTCCACCCTCTTTGTCACATTTAGAATATGATCAGGAGCTTCATTGCGCATGGGTTTTCACCAAAACTACAGCAGAGAACTACACAGCAGGTCAGAAAGAAAGGAGCTCTGGTTTTAACTTTAGAAATGGACACTATCAGTTCATATACATGTCCACTCCATCCTTTCCAACCTTTAGCCTGATAACTAACCAGGTACTATTTTGAATTAAGACTGAAGTTTAGCCAAAGACATTGGAGGCAATGCTGCCCAGATGCAATGGAGGTGATACTGACAGAGTAGGCTGGGAGACTTTGGAAGAGTGTTTTTGCCTTTCTGAACTTCAGTCTCCCTATCTAGAAAATAAAGATTAGATTGGAACAGGGGTTGGCAAACTACAGCTCAAACTTTAGATCTAGCCTTCAACCTGTTTGTGTAAACAAAGCTTCATTGAGCACAGCCACGCACCTTCATTTATGGATTATCTGTGGCTGTTTTCATACAACAATGACAAAGTAGTTGTGACAGAGGTAGAATGGTCTACAAAGCTGAAAATATTTCCTCCCTGGAGTTTATGGACCAAGTTTGTCACCTCTGGACTAGTGCGGGGTCAGCTAAGTTCCCTTCCAGCTATATTTTTCTGCAGTTCCTATACCTGATGTCAATTTGAAGGATCAGCCATGGAAGAGGAACTTTAAAGAGAAACTTTAAAAATGTGCCATCAGACTCCTTAGATTAGCGTCACCGCCTCCTTGCCAGCCCCTGTGTGTGCTATCTTCCATGATGTCTGTGCCCTGGCTGATCCTTCCCTGTTCTCCCCTGGGCCTGCCCCTCTCCAGTGGACAGGGGACGCAGAGAACCAGGGGACTTGCTGGTGTCTGCAAGGCCATGAGCCTTGGGGGAAGTCTACTGGGTTCTCAGCCACCTGACGACAGCCATCCCCCGGGTCTGAGTCACTCCCTCTTCGCTTCCATCACTGTCCAAATTAGAGCAAATACATCCTTTCACCATCAAACTTCTACCTCTTTCATTCCCCCCTCTTATTTGTTAAACAAATCTTGATCTGCCTTTTTAGGCTGCTCTTGAATTTTATGGCAACATATAATAAACATCTGACTGCTTTTATTTCTATTTAACTTTTATCTCGAACGTCTCTGCTGTTTCAAACCAAATATTTATAGCATCACACAGCCGCCGCGATTTCATTCCTCACCAATACTGTCACTACCTCCTGCGTGCCTTCACCAGTCCTTCAGAGAATCCAGGGACTCTTTGAGCAAATGGTTCCTTTTGCCCCTACAGGGCTCCTATCCTCAAGCTGTCAATCATTGGATGCCCATCAGAGCTGTAGCTTTCCAGGCAGCTCCAGCCTCGACTCAGAGTCAGATCACCCCTGAGTGACTCAGGACCTTCCTATGCTTTGCATCTTCAGCCAGCTCCCAACTATGGGAGGGGCCTCCACATGGCCTGGGGGACACCCTGCCCTTTCTCTCAAGGAGGAGACCTTGGAGGGGGGGTGGACACTGCTGACCTTCTGTCTGCTCTGAAGCCTCGCTTTCCCCAACACCTCAGGTCCTGCCCAGGGCTCACGAGTCTAGCTTCTTGGTCTACCTGGTTTGTCTTCAGTCTTCAGAGCCACCAAAAAGCACTCTGACAACCCTAAGAATCTCCCCTTCACCCAGGGCTCTGGCCCCTACTTGGTGACTAGTCTAAAAGTCCCAGCACAGGATGGCCAGGCATGTCTAGTGCCCAAAAGACAGCAGTTTTACCTGGTGGAGGATGATGTTCTGCACTTCGAGTCAGAAGACATTACTTTTTCTTTCCGAGTCTCAGTTTCCCCATCTATAAGATGGGAAGCACAATGCCTGCCTGGCTTGACTCACGTAATTACCTTGAGGATCCCCAAAGATGATGCCTGAGGAAGGAGGCGCTCTGCCAACTGCAGTTTTCTGTCCCATGCGAGAAGGTGGAGAGGAGTCCCAGCCCGCTGCAAGCTGAGACCTGAGTCCCTCAATGGAGTCAATCAAATACTGCTTATCTTGGGCCCCCATGGCTGGAGAGGTCGACTGTGGTCTCCTGGGCTGTCTTCTCTCACCCCATCCGTGTCAACCAGCACAAGCCCCACCAGGTTCTGTACATAGCTCCGTGGGGACAAACCCACCACAGCAGCCTGTCCATGCCCTGCTCCACAGGCCCTGGGAGACATTCCTCCAGGGGAGCTTGCTGGTAGACCAGACGGGAGCGAGAGCACCTGGCAGAAAACCAGTTTATCCTTTCTTCCCTTGCATGTCTGGCACCTGACCAAGACTGCTGTCTGGTTACCCAGAGGAGCATCCACATATGCCTTGATGAAAACCTTTCATTTGATTTTTCAAGCCTTCTGATGCTTTAAACAACCACATATCTGGAGAGCTGGGGTGACCTTCCCAAGATTCCCCATCTCCCACCATCCCACCCATGAGAATATCTTTCTGACTCCACTAAAAAGTCATTCTCCTCTGTACCAGGGAGTCTCAAACACCAGAACTGGGCCAATCTCTATCAAAAATTTCACCAGGTGTGTTAATGAGGACACTTGCAATTTTAAGATATAGAAACCCAGTGTAATCTGGTTTGATGGGAAAAAGGGATGTACTGGCTCACCTAACTGAAAATATCCAGGCGTCATTTAGTTTCAAATACAAGTTGATCCAAGCACTCAAGCGATATCATCCTTAAGCCATGTTTTACTAGCAGAACCAAGTGTGTACAGGGCGTGGAGCCAAAGGGATTCTCATATGTTGCTAGAGGGTCAGAACCTGGCACAATCCTTTGCAAAATTCCTGGGAAAGACTTACAGAAGCTACAGAAGCTGAGCAAATGCATGATCTACTCAAGGAAATTTTAGGTCTGAGCCCAATAGAAATGAAGGCTTATGTCCACCAGCAGAGACATACAGGACTGTCCATAATAGTCTTATTCATTGTAACAGTCAAAGCCTAAAGACAATCCAAATGTCCATCAGGTAGATAAGATAGAATAGATTCATATAAGGAAATACTACACAGAAGAAACTAACACACAACAACATGGATGACCTCATGGCATAGGTGTGAGTGAAGAATCTAGGCATAGATAGGGCTTGCCTTGTGAGAGCCGCTTTGTTTCTATGAAGTTCAAATAAAGCAATTATCTTTGGGAGTGTTCTGAGTGGAAGGAGGTGCAAGGGGACCTTCTGGGGAGAGAGAATGTTCTCTGTCTCGATCTGGGTACTGGTTCACAGGTGTATAACTATGCAAAATTGCACTGAGCTGCACAATTAAGATTTGTGCCTGTTCCCATATGTAAATTACACCACAATAAAAATATCTCAAGAACAATCCTAAAACGGGAAGAGAGAAACTCTGTTTCTCTGTATCTCTGTTCTGCTTCACTGCTGGTGAGAGATCCTTGTGTGGTGGCAAGGTGGCCGTGGATGACTCCAGGCTGACCCCACCAGGTTCACAGAGCCTTTTCTCGAGGTATCCCAGAAAATGACTTTCCTTGGCACGTTTGGTCACATGCCTACATCTGAGTCTCTTCTGTGGCTGAGGTGGTGCCAGGTGGAGGAGGGGGGATGCTCTAACTAGCCCTGCTTGGGTGACAGGAGCTTGGGACAGGTGCACCCCACCAACTGGAGTGAGGTGAGGGAAATGTGGGTTCCCAAAGGACAAGAGGTTAACCCAAAGAGTTAATAAATGCTGGCAAATCCCTTGGCCTAAGTAAAAGGAGAAACATAAAGGCAGATGTGTGTATGTGTGTGTGTGTGTGTGTGTGTGTGTGTGTGTGTGTGTGTGTGTGTGTGTAAACTTAACACTATGTACACAGTTAGTTGGGGTTCAGTGGTTATTCCAAAGGTTGTGTGGTGCATCCCCTTTAGACATGAAGGATGTATTCCCCTACCTGCCGGGAGGGTTGCTGGCTGACAGTCTTTCATTAGAAGCCCTGTTTAGGAATCTCCCTGCCTTAGGGAGCTGCCCAGCCCAGGTCACACCTAGTTTCCTGGAGCAGCCCCATGTGAGGACTAGTTGGCAGGTGTATTAAAGCCTGACCTGGGGCCCCACCTCGAGACAACCCTGAAGGCTATTCCAGCTCCAAAGCTTCTGCAGTTAGGCTGAGACCTTGTTAAGATTTCACTGCAGCCCAGCTTCTCTCTCAGCCCACCCCGCCTCTTCCTTTCCCCACAGACTTTGAGTCCAAAAGGATTCCCTTGTGAACATTCTACACAAAAACTCTTATCTCAGAGCCAGCTTCCTGGGGAACAAAAAGGGTGACCATCACCAACCACCCTCCCTTATAATGGACCACCCTTTATTCTGGGGTGTGGAAATGCTCTTTCTGCTATGAGATGGTGGCTACTATCAGACAAGAGGCTGTGTTTTACTTTCCCTGTAATCTGTAATTTACTTAACAACAGGAACCACTGGCCACCTGAGGGGGACCCTAGACTTCCTTTGATGTTGTGCGGGATATCATATGCAGAAGTCCAAAGACCATTGCAGCTTCTCAGTACACTGGTTCTTGGTCTGTTCTGCTTCAGGAGCAATCAAATGATGTCTGCATGCATGGAGCCCTCCTGCCTGCTCTGATAAACTTTGGATGGTGTCTAATTTCAGCCTCTGACTGCCAGTGCATCCTGTTTCATTTCACAGAAGCATTTGTCAGGGATGTCTGCCGTTTTCCACCCATCCAGCATTCTGCTTTCTTTTGGAGAGATTGCATCCATTTTCAAGTGGGGCCCACCTCTTACCTGTGCTCAGTCCATTTATTTGGGAGGGATTTTCCTTTCCCTCTTCCACCCAGAGTTGAGATGGGGACATGGATCCAATCACAGCACTTCATAGCTGAAGCCCCTAAAGTGGTTGGTTCAGAGATACACACACCTGATCCAGGCAGGTGAGACAGCAGCCCAGGGTAACCCTCCTGAGGATCAGCTGCCTCTGTCCATGGTGGCTGCTAACTGTGAGGCACTGTCAGCCCAGAGATGGATAGGAAGCCAGCTGGGAGGATCAGAGCCAAGAGATGGAGGGAACTGGAGACCGAACCCCAATGACTTAGTTTTAGTATCTACTTTATTCAGCCGTACCTAAGTTAATGTTCATCCACACTTTCATATGAGCTGATCCTTTTGCCTCTCTTGAGCCAATTTGCATTACACTTTTGTCACTTGCCTATGAAAGCACCCCAAGTGTCACAGAACTTCTCAATAACAGTGATGAGATGAGCTTGGATGTGCTCCAGTAGTAAATGTGGAATGGAAATAATTTGTTCCCTCTGAAACCCGTATTAAAGCTTATAATCCAAACCCACCATTGGGAACCATCCTGTCTATGACAAAAGTGTCCAGTCACTACACTTTATGACTTTGTGATTCTCTTGGGTCCCAGCCTCCACAAATCCAAACTTCTAAACTCAGTCCTTGATCACTGTTAGCCTGGAAGACAGGGATCAGCAAACTAAAAGCCCGCAGTTCAAATCTGACCTGCTACCCAACTTATGCAGCATGGAAGCCAAGAAGGGTCTTCACATTTTAAATGGTTAGGGGAGAAGAAGATTAATGCTTCTTACCATGAGAAAAGTACATTAAATTCATATTTCATTGTCCATAAATAATGTTTAATTGGAACACAGCCTCACTTACTTGTTTACTTGTTTATGACTACTTTCATAGCACAACAGCAGAGGTGAGTGAGTGTGACAGAGACTTTATGGCCCACAAGCCTCCAATATTCACTATCTACCTTTTAGAGGAAAGCTGGGGACTCTTTCTCAAAGTCTTTGGAGGTGTGATCTTCACAGTTCAGTACTTGGGACCCTGTAGCACCAACAGTAAAAAGCATTCTCTTTAAATAATATACATGTCCATTTTAGGGTGTGGAGGCATTTTTATTCATTTTAGTTTCTAGAATATAGCTCTGAGCCAAACATACATGGTCCTGCAATAAGTCTCAGCTGAGTGAACACAAAAATGAGTCTATGTCAATTATATCTCAACAAGAATTTTAAAAACAAAGGAAAACAAAAGTAAAAATTTAAATTAAGCAACTGACCATTTTAAATCAAAAACAAAAACAGTTAGAGGAAATGTGAAGTTGCTGTTGTCTACCAAAAGAAAAAATACACAACTTGAGAGTTGTGAGTTAAGTTTTATTTGGTTTAAAACAAGGACTATAGCTTGGGAGACAGCACATCAGATATCTTTGAAAAACTGCTCCAAAGGGTAAAGGGAAAGTCAGCATTATGTATGATTTTAGTGAAGGGGGATTTGTGCAGTCAAGCACACATTTTGGCAGAGACATGTTGCTAGTCATCAAAAGCAGATGTGAGAGTTGGACCCATAAAATATTTTCCTGAAAATACCTAACTGTCTGGAGGACTGTTAGGCCAGTTTTTTCCAGAGCTCAGAGTGCCACATTCCTCATCTCCACCCTGAACTCCTTTTGGGGTATATTGAAGGTCAGCGGCTGCAGTGGCTATTGACTTAATCTTGATAGAGGCAGATAGCAAATGCAGATTTTTAGTTGGCACCATTATGGTTTTAATGAGCTCTCTTTAGTCTGCATAGTGAAGAACTGTGTAGGTACCAAGGAGATAGAGCTTCAGCACTAAGTGATACATTCACTCTTGCTGTCCCTAGCAGAGCTGCTATTTGGTACAGAAGGTGACTTCCAGAGGTGGAAGTATCAATCCCATCCCAGGCCTGTAAGTCACGTAACTTTTTTGTGGCTTAACTTCCATGCTTTAAGATGAAGTGATAAGCATTTGTCTCTTGGGAGTTACGAGGAAGAAATAGGTTAACACTTAAGGAAAAGACCTCCAAAACAATATCTTTTACTTTCATCCCTCACTACTTGTGTGAAAAAGCAATTTAAGGACCTTTGTTGATCTTACTGTTTCTTGTAAAAGCTGGAAGGTAAAATAACTCCACCGAAACAGGACAGTATACAAGTTGAATGAATCATCATGGATCATCATGAGTTAGATGACTATATTCCATCAGGTTCCAATTTCATGGAGCCCCTCTTCCAGTCTGGCATGTGAGAAAGGAGGTTCCCCGGGTGTGATGGGCAGTCCTCACACCCTCTAAAGCTTGATCAGCCCTCAGGAGCAAGATGGGCTTTCTACCCCAACCTCACCATCAAAACCGCCATCTTCACAGGTGCTCAGTAATTACCATGTGGTCAAATCTCATCACCATCTTAGTCTGCTCTCTACCTAATCTTGGGCTTGCCTAGTAACTCAGTTGGTAAACAATCGATCTGCAGTGCAGGGGACCCCAGTTTGATTCCTGGGTTGGGAAGAACCCCTGGAGAAGCGATAGGCTACCCACTCCAGTATTCTTGGGCTTCCCTTGTGGCTTAGCTGGTAAAGAATCCACCTGCAATGCGAGAGACCTGGGTTCAATCGCTGGGTTGGGAAGATCCCCTGGAGAAGGGAAAGGCTACCCACTCCAGTATTCTGGCCTGGAGAATTCCATGGACTACAGTCCATGGGGTCACAAAGAGTTGGATACGACTGAGTGACTTTCACTTCACTACCTAATCTTTCAAAGGCATTTTGAAGAACTGAGGTCATCTTCTTCTTAAAGCTCTTTCCTCATGTGTCCTAAAGGACAGACCTCACCAAGGTCTCCTTATAGGCCACTGGTCAATCCTTCTGTTTCTTCCCAATCTCTTAATCTCAGCCATCGCGCTGCAGGATGCCCTCCTGTCTTCAATACACGCACTCTGAGCCACCTCATGTTTCCCTGTGGTGTGCATGTGCTGGTGGCTCCCAAATTTCTGAGACACTCCATTCTCCCTTCTAGACACTAGACCCTCATGGCCAGCTGCCCTGTGGATATCTCTTAGGCATCCCAGATTAACCATATTTAAAGCCAACTTTTGTTTTCTTCTCTCAAAGCCCAAGCTCAGTTTCCCTATATTAGCGAAGAAACCTGGATGTGGACGTGAGGGAAAAAAGGACTAGAAGATGATTCTAAAGCTTTTAGTCTGAGCAACTTGGTGAGTGCCCATGGAGCAGGAGAATGAAGAGACAAGGCCACAGCCTGGTCATAATTCTTGCAAATCCTGTGTCTGATAAGAGACTCACATCCAAAATACATAAAGAACTTTCAAAACTCAACAATAACAAACAGCCCAATAAACATGGACAAAATATTGAAACAGACATTTTTATCAAAGAATATCCATAGATGGCAAATAAATACATGAAAAGGTGGGCAACATCTTTAGTCATTAGGAAAACTCAAATGAAAACCACAATGATACACTACTTCACACCTTTTAGAACAGTCAAAATAAAAGACTGATAGCAGCAAAACGGGAGGAACTGGAATTCTCACGCATTGCTGGTAGTTCAACCACTTTGCAAAAGAGTTTGGCAATTTCTGAAAAAGTCAAACATACATTCACCATATGATCTGGAATTCCATTCATAGGTAAGAACCAAAGATATATGTGAATACAAACACGTGTATACAAATGTTTAGAGCAACTTTATCTATGACAGCCTCAAACTGAAAACAACATAACCGTCCACTAACAGATGAATGGATAAGCAAATGATGCCCGATCCCTACAATGAAATACTACCCAGAAGTGAACAAGAATGAACTATGAAATATGCATCAGCATGAGTGAATCTAAAATAATTACATGAAATAGAAGAAGTCATATAAATAAAAAAGGACCTTTTATATGATTCTATTTCCGTAACACTCTAGAAAGTGCAAGCCAATCTATAGTTGTGGAAAGTAGATACCTGGTGATCTGGGGCTGGGAGAGTAGAAGGAATTATTAAGGGACATGAAGTAACCTTTGGAGGGGATGATACAGTCACTTTCTTGATTGTGGTGATGGCTTCACAGGTGTATACGTATGTCAAAACTTATCAACTGTGCAGCTTAAACCTGTACAGTTATTGTAGGTCAATTACACCTTAATAAAGTTGTTTAAAAAGAAGTCTAATGGGAAAAACAATCAATCTTCAAGGTAGAATGCAGACTATGCCTGCTGCTGAGAAGAAAACAGTGTTTGGAACCAGATCAGCATTTAGCAGCAGATGCTAACACAGACTACGGTTGTTGCATAGGGAGGGTTGGGGCAGGCTTTTTTCTGAGAAGGCATGATTCAAGTACATCCAAAAAGAGTTAACCCAGTGAAGAGCTGGGTGGAGGGCAGCTGAGAAGGAAGGAGAAGATCCCAGGAAGATGAGCGGCTCATAGAAAAGTTTTGAGGTCAGATGAGGGGAGTTGCTCCCAGAACTTTAGCACAAAGGATACAGATATTGCTTTGTTCAGCTTGTTTCTGCTCAAAGGAGAAGACCTTTTGGGGAAAATGGGGAAACTGTTATATTCCAAATCTGTGGCCCCCTTGAGTGATCCTCAAGGCCTCTTGCTCCACCATTAGAAGGGCCTCCATAAACTCATCCAGATTCCCTTTGACCACAACTCACCCAAGCCTTGGGCAGGCTCAGGCTCCAGCCCGAACGGTCCCCAGGGCCCAGTCACTTCTGCTGAGGTGCTGTTCCGCAGGAAGCAGCGTGACCATCCTGATGGGAAGAGACGTGGCTGCTAACGCAAGGCCCATCCCTGCCGTGCTCTGCTGGGTGGCCTTGGGAGGTTGTTTAACTTCTCTGGACCTCAGAGTCCTCACCTACAATACAGAGTCCATTCTGATTCTGATTCCTGGGCTTTGGAAGGAGAATACGACCAAGAAAGTAGGAATTCTTTAGGAAGGTGAAAGTGGTGTTTTCATATGAAGGGTATGCGTCAGAGCGCCACCTCCTGATATGTCCAGCCAACATGGAGGCTTGGCACCCTGAGTGGTCCCCTATGTGGAGCTGGTGGGTTCACCCATCTCTGCTGCTCTGAGGGTGGGCCACTAAGCTCTCACACCTATGCCTTTCCCTGGAGGATCTCCTCCTCCTTACTTGGAAACACCTGGGAGGCTGTGCCCTCCTTGGGGAGAAGGGTCTCCATCCAATAACTGATACTAATGGAGGGTGACAAAGCTCTTGCCTTAAGGCAGGGCAACTCGATGTCATTCAGCCTCCAGAGTTCCCTGTGGAACCAGCTGAGACCAGACTCCAGCTGGGGCCACAGTTTTGCTGCTTCCTTCCCCAGTCTCCCTTGCTTCACGCACAACCTCACTCCCTACTGAGAGCCTCCACTCCCTAAGACGCTCTGCTTGTACAGATGACAGCTAAGAGTCCAACACTCTGAGTCTTCTTAATGGCAGTTTTAACCTTTTTTTTTGCCATAAGCCATCCTGCCCAGTTCCAGAAGGATGAACCTATTGTCCCCTTTCCTTGAACTACCTCAGAAAGCTGAGGAGTCTGGGGCCTGGGACATGGGACTATTTCCTGGATGTTTTGTTCACCCTCTCTTTTCAAAAAAACACATTTTCAATAGCTTTAATTTAATCAAAATGTTCTTGACTGAGATCATTAAAGCCTCTGAGAGAGGCATTTAATTCTAAATTCACCATATCCACGGCGTAGCAGTTGAGTAACTGAAAAATCAACTTTATGTCATAATAGTTTGTTAGAATGTTTGTTTACTCTTCATCTGAGACATGCTAATTAAAACAAGAGGCCTTCACAAGCAATCCAGTTAGCAAATAGGATTGGTTAATAGATAAGGGCTGGTTGGTAATTACAGGGAAGTCCGTATCCCCACACATACGGGTTGGGTTTCAGGGAGCGTCTGGGGATATCATGATGGGTCATTGCTGCTCCTGGGGCTTCTAGGAAAAGCATTTCTTTGGCCATCTCCTCTCTCACAAACACATCTTCTGAACATCTCTGAGAAACATTTATTTCTGCTGAGTCTCATCTGTCACCAAATCTTTAACTCATCTTGACGGGATATGATTAAGGACGTTTACGAATTACTATGTAACTGCTGCTGCTGCTGCTAAGTCGCGTCAGTCGTGTCCGACTTTGTGCGACCACATAGACGGCAGCCCACCAGCTCCTTCGTCCCTGGGATTCTCCAGGCAAGAACACTGGAGTGGGTTGCCATTTCCTTCTCCAGTGCATGAAAGTGAAGAATGAAAGTGAAGTCGCTCAGTCGTGTCGAACTCCTCGCGACCCCATGGACTCTAGCCCACCAAGCTCCTCCGTCCGTGGGATTTCTCAGGCAAGAGTACTGGAGTGGGTTGCCATTGCCTTCTCCCTAAGGCTGAGCAATTTCCACTTTCCCCCAGACTTGGCTGGAAGTTGTGGTTCCCACTCCCCTCTCACTAACTCCTCATTCAGCAGGAAAATAGAGCTGTCCTGGAAGATACACCTTTTGCCAG
The DNA here is from genome assembly GCF_023091745.1 of Budorcas taxicolor. Classification (NCBI taxonomy): domain Eukaryota; kingdom Metazoa; phylum Chordata; class Mammalia; order Artiodactyla; family Bovidae; genus Budorcas; species Budorcas taxicolor. The sequence continues at coordinate 43,174,352 of NC_068927.1, forward strand.
CTCCAGGAGACCCAGCCAGCTCTCCTGCCTCCCCACAGCCCCCACAAACAGATGCCGCCTTCACAAGCTGGGGATCTCATCGCTCACTGATAGTTCAGGAACATCTCCAAACACAGACACCTGGGGGTCTGGGATGCATTCATTAAAGTGCAAAATATCAGACCCCCTGTCCTGCCAGTGACCCCTCTGCCCCATCTGGCAACATCTGCCTTTATGCATAATTGCACATACACAAACAATTTTCTCTCTACTTCCCTTCCTCACACATCCAAGGCCAATTACCCAACATCCTGCTTTTGTCTTGCCCTCAAGCTTTCCTTTCGCTCCAGGCTCCCCCTTCAGAGAACCCTGGGTGTACTTGCCCGTCTTCACCCTCAGCTGCCAGAGGACCTGCTCCCTCCCTGTCCTCCCAACCCCCAGCTCGAGGCCAAGAATCCTCACTTTCCAAAGACTCCTAGATTTTGAACACGAGGAAATCTTAGAGACCATGTGGTCTCACTCACTTTAAAATAAGGAGCTGAGGTGGAGAAACAGGGACTGGAGTTGGAAGGTTAAGGTCATGGTGCTATCTTTAAGGTCTAATCTACATTCAGAAGGGTCTTCCCTGGTGGCTCAGTAAGTAAAGAATCTACCTGCCAATATAGGAGATGCAGATTCAACATCCCTGGAGAAGGAAATGGCAACCCACTTCAGTATACTTGCCTGCGAAATCCCACGGACCGACGAGCCTGGCGGGGTACAGTTCAGGGCATCATAAAAGTCAGACAGAACTTAGTGACTAAACCACCACCACCACTTCTTTCAGACCCAGACAATTCATAAGCTGATTCCATCCTTACTAGTCTTCATAGTCCCTATGTTTTCTTGGTTCTCTAACGCAAAGATTTGGCCTTCTAGATGCTTCAAGACTGATACTGGGAAATGTCATTAAAATGTACCATGAAGTGAAGTGAAGTCACTCAGTCGTGTCCGACTCCTTGTGATCCCATGGACTGTAGCCCACCAGGCTCCTCCATCCATGGAATTTTCTAGACAAGAATACTGGAGTGGGTTTCCCGACTCGGGGATTGAACCCGGGTCTCCTGCATTGAAGGCATATGCTTTACCATCTGAGCCACCGGGGAATCCCAAAATGTACCATGGTTGCACTTAATGCAAATATGAATTATTCAACTAAAAATGACATTATAAAAATATTAGTAAAGCCTCCCTTTCATGTGAATTTTGAAATAATCTGACTACCAGAAGCTATATCATGAAAAACATGTTGTTCTTGGATTAGGTACGCTTTCTGTGTGACAGCTTTCGGAAGGAACTATATGTGTTATAACTGAGGGGGACGAGGATCCCAAGGGCTTCTTAAAGGGCACAGATTCCTACTGTCTCCTATCGACCTGGCACAAAGAAGAAATTCTTGGTAGCTGTTGGGGAGGAAGGTATGATAATGGATGTTCTTCCTCACCCCTCCCACTCGGAGGCCCTGTAGCCTTCAGTCCCAGAGCCTGCCCTGAGCAAGCCAGGCCTGCTGCCTCATCATGACCGTACAGGCCGAACACACCTGTGAGCACAGGAGACTCTTTTGAAGGGCTGGGCTCTGCAGGGCGGTTCATCTATGATGATGGCAGATTACACACAGCCAGCCTGCTGGAAGGCAGGCCAGGAGAACCAGGACCCATCCTGGGACTCAGGAGTCCTCTAGGATAAGGAGGGCTTCTTGCCTCCATTAGGGAAACTTTCCCTGTGACCTCAGCCTCTCTGTCCAGGAAGCCCTGACCTTTTGAGATGCCATAACTGGTTTCTGGAAGTCTCCTGGACTATTGTCTAAAACTAACTGCCTGCCTCTTCATTCTCACTGGTTTTTGAGTGACTGATTCTTCTCAGCTGCTGCCCTGAGCACTTCACAAATATCTCATCTAATTCTCCCAAATCTGTCTGATTGAGGTATCATCATTTCTGCTTCCCAAACAAGGAAACTGTGACTCTGAGAGGTGAAAATGCAGAGCCCATAGAGCCCACAGCTCGTATCTAAATGTTGGAGTTGGGTTTGGAAATCATGGGACTCCAACTGTATATTCTGCTCCCCTGGTTTCCAGTCACACCTCCTCATGTAGATCCCAGCCCTTGTAGAAATGACATCTTCACTGGGTAAGCCAGGTTGCTCACCTGGGCAGATTGCAGGGCACACCTGAGATCTGAGAGCAGCTTCTGCCTGACCAGAGGGCACAGTGGCCACCACTGCCCCCACCACCCCCCCATCTGGCAGCACCAAGGCTGAACCCCGCTGATGGTCTAATGCCCGTGCCCACTTGCCAGGTGGCTTTGTGATATTACTCTGGCTGTCCCAGGCAGGCCTCCCAGGCCAAGCCCATACCAGCTTCTGCCCCTTTGCTCACTCCTTTTCTGCTTGGAGCCCTTGTTCCTCTTCTCTGCCACAACCCAACCTTATTTCATGGTCAAATTCAATCCTCACCTTGAACCTCTTGTGACCCCAGCTGACCGCCTCCTGTCTGACCTGTGTTGGGATTTAGCAGCATATACAAATGATGGAAATATGAATGACACACATGAGGCAGGCAGGCCTGGAATAATTCAACAGTCTGTGAGAGCAGAGGGCAGAGGACCTGTATAGAGGCTGTCTGCTCTTCACACCAGCTGTTGGTCACCATGCAGAAATGTGTTGCCAGATTTGACTTTTAAAAGGATGGTAGATAACCAGCATTTGTACAAACTATTCCATTTTTAATGTAAATTAACTCCAATTTTTAAAACACTATATGCCAAGCAAAGCCCATCGTTGAACTGGATTGGAATCACCTACAAACAGTGTGCAACCCATTTCCAAGAACACATGTGATGTACATCACTGGGCCCAGAGTCTGAGTCTATATGGCTCTGCATGATTCCCTCAACTTTCTAAATGGGTGACTGGATTTTCCTACAAGCAAGGCCCCACTTTCTTTCCAAGAATGAGGAAAGTATAACTGTTTACATTTTCCTTGATAGTCTGGCTCTTAGGAATTTCAGAGAAAAAAAAAAAAAAGAACTAAATCACTAGACTTAATTCTACCCTTAATTCTTTCCTTTTTTCTTGCATGTTTATGTTTTCATTGTAAGTGTTCCTATGGCAAACCATCACAAAATGATATGAAAAGGAGGGAGGGAAGAATTAAATCAAGATGCAAATGAAATTGGAGTTGGGTCAGGGACATTCCTTTTCCTATTCTAACCTTACCCCTTTTTCAGGCCCAGCGGGGCATATGTATTTCTCAGGGGTCTTTGGCTGCAAGTAACAGAAGGCAACTCCGGCTGTCATCATGAAAGGGGACTATTTTGGAAGAAAGAAGAGTAACTCAGAGAATGTAAAGAAAGAGAAAGGAAAGACTTACAGACCCATTTTGGGGAAGGATCTGTAACCAGAGACATTGCTGGCTGCCTCGACTCTGATTCAGACCATAATCTAGGACTGATGGATTCCAATTGCCGAGCCCACTTATCAGAACTCAAACTCTGAGAAGTCGGTATTGCTTGGATAAAATTCCCTCTCTTCATCAGTCTTATCAAGATCCTTACTAAAAAGGGAGAGTGAATTCCCTGGGGGAAAATATGGATGAAATTTAGGGAAAGAATGGATGTGCTAAATGGATCTCACTGAAGTGTATTGAACTGAGCCAGACCTGGTGGAGCTGAAGAATCTAGCATGGGAGCATTCATTCATTTCTTTATTTCGTGTGAATCCAGTGGGACTCATTGTAGTAGCAATGAATCATGATCGGGGAGGGAGCCCTTACTGAGGAAGCTGGACTGAGGAAGAAGCAGAGGTGTCAGAGCCCACAGGAGGGGGTGGGCCTGGTAAGGCCCCCACCCAGGCAACCTCAGAGGCTGTCCCCTTCCTCACTCTGCCCACTCTGTTGCCCAAGCCCCTCCCAGGGGACAAGACAGCCCTCAGCCCTGGACTTTACATGCCTTAGCCAGCCAAATCATCCCATGGTGCTCATCCACCATGGCCATGTTCTAGCATCCTCAGCCCAGCCCTCAGGTGGCCAAGGCTGAGCCCCTCCACCGACAGTTAAAAACTTGGATTGTGAACTATGTGTCTCTGGATCTGAGCTCTGGGTTTTCCACCTGTCAGATTTTGAGCTGGGCTGATTACCTCTCTTAACCTCTATTTCCTCATTCATGAAATCTGGATAATAATACCAACCTGTAATGGTTGTTGAGAGGATCATCTGGGGGATTGTAGGTGGAGGTGTTCAGGAAGCACCCTCTTAATTTGCAATATTGACTGAGTGGCTATTCTGTTCCAGCCTCTTTCCATTCTCTAGGAAGAAGTAAGATGGACAAGGCCTTCTCCTCCTGAAGAAGGCAGTAGTCACATAAACAAGTAAATACACAAAATACCTCAAGGTATTTTGTAGTGAGAATAATGAAGAAAACCAAGCAGGGTGTGGTGGAGCTGAGACCCACCTTCAGGAGGGTAGGGCTTGCTGCCTTTTCAAGCGACCCTTCAAGAAAGGTCCTGCCTCAGCAGCAGAGAGCTGCCTCCCAAAGGTCCTGCCTTTGGTAAGGCAGCTTCTACCTGGGAATTAAGCGAAATAGACCATGATGAGCAACACTGGCTCCCAAGACCCCCACATCACAATTCACATCTTCCTCTGCCCAGCTCTGCTTTCACCCTCTTCCCTGCACAGGGTTGATCCCTCCTAAACCTCTGGAATTCCAGCTGCATCTCCGTGTCTGTTTCCTTCCGGGGAACTCAATCCGACAAAAGAGTAGGAGGACAGAGCACTTAGGATTCTAAGTAAAGGGGTTGGGACACTCAGCGCAGATGACCTCTGAGCAGACTCCAGAATGAGCCAGGAGCAGGAGAACAGTGCCACCTGGGGGAGACTGTGCCCTGGTGGGGCTGCACATGCAAAGGCCCTGGGGAGAGAAGGGGTGCCAACAAGGAGGCCAATGTAATCAGTGCTGAGTGGGTAGCAGGAGAGCAGTAGCAAATGAAGCCAGAGCCAGGAGGGTGGCCCAGATCATGTGGGCTGTTACGTCATAAAAATTACTGGCTTTTACTCTGAGTGAAACAGGAAGCCATTTGGGTTTAGGGCTGGCAAGACATGTGGATCTGTTTTATATTTTATTTTATTAAAAAAAAAACTGATTGAAGTATAGTTAATTTACAATTAGTATTAGTTTCAAGTGTACAGCAAACTGATTAAGTTATATATGAGCATACACATATATACACACACATATATACATCTATGTACATACTTTTTAGATTCTTTTCTATTAAAGGTTATTACAATATATTGAGTAGAGTTCCCTGCTCTATACAGTAGGTCCTTGTTGTTTACCTATTTTATATTAATATATAGGACTGTTCATATGTTAATCAGTTCAGTTTAATCGCTCATTCACGTCCAACTCTTTGCAACTCCACGGACTGCAGCACGCCAGGCTTCCCTGTCCATCATCAACTCCCAGAGCTTGCTCAAACTCATGTCCATTGAATTGGTGATGCCATCCAACAGTCTCATCCTCTGTTGTCCCCTTCTCCTCCTGCCTTCAATCTTTCCCACCATCAGGGTCTTTTCCAGTGAGTCAGTTCTTCGCATCAGGTGGCCAAAGTATTGAAGGTTCAGCTTCAGCGTCAGTCCTTCCAATGCGTATTCGGGACTGATTTCCTTTAGGATGGACTGGTTGGATCTCCTTGTAGTCCAAGGGGCTCTCAAGAGTCTTGTCCAACATCACAGTTCAAAACATCAATTCTTTGGCACTCAGTTTTCTTTGTGGTCCAACTCTCACATCCATGCATGATTACTGGACAAACCATAGCTTTGACTAGATGGACCTTTGTGGCAAAGTAATGTCTCTGTTTTTTAATATACTGTGTAGGTTTGTCATAGCTTTTCTTCCCAAGAGCAAGCGTCTTTTGATACCATACGTTAATACCAAACTCCTCATTTATTTCTCCCCAACCCTTGCTCTATCCCCTTTGGTAACCATAAGTTTGTTTTCTAGGTCTCTCAATTTCTTTCTGTTTTATAAATAAGCTCATTTGTATCATGTTTTAGATCCCACTTCTAAGTGCTATCATATGATGTTTGTTTTTCTCTGACTTACTTCATTAATATGATAATCTCTAGGTCCATCCAGGTTGCTCCAAATGACATCATATCTGTCTTTTTACGGCTGAATAGTATTCCATTGTATATATGTATCACATTGTCTTTACCCATTCATCTTTCAATGGACATTTAAGTTACTTCCATGTCTTAGCTATTGTAAATAGTGCTGCTATGAAAGCTAAAGAGGAGAGTGAAAAAGTTGGCTTAAAGCTCAACATTCAGAAAACTAAGATCATGGCATCTGGTCCCATCATTTCATGGGAAATAGATGGGGAAACAGTGTCAGACTTTATCTTGGGGGGCTCCAAAATCACTGCAGACAGTGATTGCAGCCATGAAATTAAAAGATGCTTACTCCTTGGAAGGAAAGTTATGACCAACCTAGATAGCATATTCAAAAGCAGAGACATTATTTTGCCAACAAAGGTCCATCTAGTGAAGGCTATGGTTTTTCCAGTGGTCATGTATGGATGTAAAAGTTGGACTGTGAAGAAAGCTGAGTGCCAAAGAATTGATGCTTTTGAACTATGGTGTTGGAGGACCCTTGAGAGTCCCTTGGACTGCAAGGAGATACAACCAGTCCATTCTGAAGATCAGCCCTGGGATTTCTTTGGAAGGACTGATGCTAAAGCTGAAACTCCAGTACTTTGGTCACCTCATGTGAAGAGTTGACTCATTGGAAAAGACTCTGATGCTGGGAGGGATTCGGGGCAGGAGGAGAAGGGGATGACAGAGGGTGAAATGGCTGGATGGCATCACCGACTCGATGCACATGAGTTTGGGTGAACTCCGGGAGTTGGTGATAGACAGGAAGGCCTGGCATGCTGCGATTCATGGGGTCACAAAGAGTCGGTCACAACTGAGTGGCTGAACTGAACCGAACTGAACTGATGAACATTGGGGGTGAATATATCTTTTCATTAGAGCTTTCTCCAGAATGCCAAGGAGTGGGATTGCTGGGTCATATAACTCTTTTTTAGATTTTTAAGGACTGCCTTTTAAGTGGAGAACTCTGGCTGCACTGTGGACAATGGAGTGAGGGTCAGGATCAGGGGAGTAGGGGATACAAAGAGAGCTTAGGAGAGCATGTTGTGATCACAGTCTTGTCATGGTGAAGGGGCTTGCATAACTCTATGAACCTATGAGCGGTGCTGCATAGGACCACCCATGACAGAGGAGTCATACTGAAGAGTTCTTATAAAACATGATCCACTGCAGGAGGAAATGGCAACAGCCTCCAGTATTCTTGCCTGGATAACGCCATGGATGGTATGAAAAGGAAAAAGATATGATGCCAGAAGATGAGCCCCCTAAGTCAGAAGGTATCCAATATGCTACTGGGGAAGAGTGGATCAATAGCTCCAGAAGAATAAAGTGGCTAGGTCAAAGCAGAAATGATGCTCCCTTGTGGATGTGTCTGGTGATGAAAGTAAAGTCCAATGCTATAAAGAACAATATTGCATAGGAACCTGGAATGTTAGATCCATGAATCAATGTAAATTGGACATGGTCAAGCATGGTTTTCCCAGTGGTCATGTATGGATGTGAGAGTTGGACTGTGAAGAAGGCTGAGCACCAAAGAATTGATGTTTTTGAACTGTGGTGTTGGGGAAGACTCTTGAGAGTTCCTTGGACTGCAAGGAGATCCAACCAGTCCATTCTAAAGGAGATCAGCCCTGGGATTTCTTTGGAAGGACTGATGCTAAAGCTGAAACTCCAATACTTTGGCCACCTCATGTGAAGAGTTGACTCATTGGAAAAGACTCTGATGCTGGGAGGGATTGGGGCCAGGAGGAGAAGGGGACGACCGAGGATGAGATGGCTGGATGGCATCACGGACTTGATGGACGTGAATCTGAGTGAACTCCGGGAGTTGGTGATGGACAGGGAGGCCTGGCGTGCTGTGATTCATGGGGTCACAAAGAGTCAGACACAACTAAGCAACTGAACTGAATTGAACTGAAGCAGGAAATGGCAAGGTGAAGATTGACATCTTAGGAATCAGTGAACTAAAATGGATGGAAATGGGTGAATTTAATTCAGATGACCATTATATCTACTACTATGGGCAAGAATCTCTTAGAAGAAATGGAGTAGCCCTCATAGTCAACAAAAGAGTCCAAAATGAAGTACTTGGGGCAATCTCAAAAATGACAGAATGATCTCGATTCATTTCCCAGGCAAACCATTCAATATCACAGTAATTCAAATCGTTGCTGTAATCACTGATGCCAAAGAAAGGAGGCTGAAGTTGACTGGTTCTTTAAAGACCTACAACACCTTCTAGGAATAACACCAAAAAAGATGTCCTTTTCATTATAGGGTATTGGAATGTAAAAGTAGGAATTCAAGAGATACCTGCAGTAATAGGCAAGTTTGGCGCTGGAGTATAAAATGAAGCAGAACAAAAGGCTAACAGAGCTTTGTCCAGAGAACACACTGGTTATCGCAAACGCCCTTTTCCAAGAACACAAGAGACGACTCTACACATACACATCACCAGACGGTCAATACCAAAATCAGATTGATTATGTTCTTTGCAGTCAAAGATGGAGAAGCTCTATACAGTCAGTATAAACAACTGACTGTGGCTCAGATTATTAGCTCCTTATTGCAAATTTTAAGCTTAAATTGAAGAAAGTAGGGAAAACCTCTAGGCCATTCAGGTATGACCTAAATCAAATCCCTTATGATTATCCAGTGGAGGTGACGAATAGATTCAAGGGATTAGATCTGGTAAACAAAGTGCCTGAAGAGCTACGGACAGAGGCCCATAACACTGCCTCCCTACAGGAGGCAGTGACCAAACCATCCCAGAGAAAAAGATATGTGAGAAGGCAAAGTGGTTGTCTGAGGAGGCTTTACAAATAGCTGAGGAAAGAAAAGAAGTGAAAGGCAAGGCAGAAAGGGAAACATATACCCAACTGAATGCAGAGTTCCAGAGAATAGCAAGAAGAGATAAGAAGACCTCCCTAAAAGAACAATGCAAAGAAATAAAGGAAAACAATAGCATGGCGAAGACTAGAGATCTCTTCAAGAAAATTGGAGATATCAAGGGAGCATTTCATGCAAGGATAGGCATGATAACGAACAGAAACAGTAAGACCTAACAGATCAGAAGAGATGAAGAGGTGGCAAGAATACACAGAAGAACTCTACAAGAAAAGTCTCAATAACTTGGATGACCACAACGGTGTGGTCATTCACCTGGAACATCCTGGAGTGTGAAGTCAAGTGGGACTTAGGAAGCATTACTACAAACAAAGTTAGTGGAGGTGACGGAATTCTAGCAGTGGTATTGAAAACCCTAAAAGATGATGCTGTTAAAGTGTTGCACTCAATATGTCAGCAAATTTGGAAAACTCAGCAGTGGCCACAGAACTGGAAAAGGTCAGTTTTCATTCCAATCCCAAAGAAAGGAATGTCAAAGAATGTTCAGACTACCATACAACTGTGTTTATTTCACATGCTAGTAAGGTTATGCTCAAAATCCTTCAAGCTAGGCTTCAGCAGTATGTGAACAGAGAATTTTCAGATTCACAAGCTGAGTTTCAAAGAGGCAGAGGAACCAGAGATCAAATTGCGAGCATTCTTCGGTTCTTGGAGAAAGCAAGGGAATTCCAGAAACACATCTACTTCTCCTTCACCGACTACACTACAGCCTTTGACTGTGTGTATCACAACAAACTGTGGAAAATTCTGAGACAGGAGTACCAGACCACCTTACCTATCTCCTGAGAAGTCTGTATGTGGGTCAAGAAGCAACAGTTAGACCGGACATAGAATAATGGACTGGTTCAAAATCGGGAAAGGAGTATGACAAGACTGTATAGTGTCACCCTGTTTATTTAACTTCTATGCAGAGTACATCATGTGAAATGCTGGGCCGGATGAAGCACAAGCAGGAAATCAAGATTGCCAGGAGAAATAAAAATGTCAGATATGCAGACGATACCACTGCAATGGCAGAAAGTGAAGAGGAACTAAAGAACTTGATAAGGGTGGAAGAGGAGAGTGAAAAAGCTGGCTTGAAACTCAACATTCAAGAAACTAAGATGATGGCATCCGGTCCCATCATTTCATGGCAAACAGAAGGGGGAAAAGTGGAAGCAGTGACAGATTTCATTTTCATGGCCTCCAAAATCACTGCAGATGGTGACTGCAGCCATGAAATTAAAAGATGCTTGGTCCTTGGAAGGAAATCTATGACAAACCTAGACAGTGTATTAAAAAGCAGAGATATTACTTTGCCCACAAAGTTTCTTATATTCAAAGCTATGATTTTTCCAGTAGCCACGTATAGATGTGAGAGTTGGACCAAGGAAGGCTGAGCCCCAAAGAACGGATGCTTTCAAACCGTGGTGCTGGACAAGACTCTTGAGAGCCCCGTGGACAGCAAGGAGTTCAAACCAGTCAATCTTAAAGGAAATCAACCCTGAATATTCACTGGACGGGCTGATGCTGAAGCTGAAGCTCCGATACTTGGGCTGCCTGAGGGGAAGAGCCCACTCATTGAAAAAGACCCTGATTCTGAGAAAAACTGGAGGTGATAAGAGAAGTGGGTGGTGGAGGATGAGATGGTTGGATGGCATCACTGACTCAATGGACATGAGTTTGAGCAAACTCCGAGAGATAGTGAAGGACAGTGGAGCCTGGTGTGCTGCAGTCCTTGAGGCTGCAAAGAGTTGGACACAACTGAGCAACTGAATAACAACAAAGCAGGTGGTCATCTTTGCAATATAGTAATTGTACAGTGGTCATGAGAGAGTTGCTGTCTGAGTGGTTAGCATATCAAAGGTAGGGGATTTCCCTCCATCCCACAGCACCAGATCACTAAATAGTATTTGCTCGCACTCATCTGCACATGACCCATCACCTCCCAATGTGCAGCTGAAAGAGGACACATGGCTTTGCAGACATTGATTTCATTTTCCAGAAAGTTTCTGCTCACCCATTTCAGCTGCCTCTTAAGGAGAGGGCTGGGGAGAGTCTATTTTCTTCGATGCAGCTGCTATAAACCTCCTCCTGGGATGTGGTCGAGAGGCTGAGTCTGTCTCTCTACTCCTCCTCCTCAGACTCCTAGCTCCTTTTCCTCAGATTTCTCTTTGTCTGGCCACAGGAACTACTGTGGGTTCCTGGTGCTATACAAACAAGCGAGCCCGCTCGGAGAGCGATCTTGAGGCCCCCCAGCTCCAGAGCAAATTCCATAATCAACTAGACTGAGTGATGTGTTTAGGAGGCCGAGGCTGATACAAACTGTAATTCACATTCCCTGGGCGCCCTGCTCTGTAATAAAGCCTGGATGTCAGGCAGCCCAGCCAAGAGCTAACATACCTGTTTGAACTAGTCTTGTGCCAATGGAAACACGTCAGAAAAGAAAAACATTTAGCCAACTGTCTAATGCAAATGGGTTCTTTTCAACCAAATGAAGAATGATCGCCTACACATGGCTATACTAGTACGTTAAATGTTAATACATAATGAGGCATTGAGACACTCTTTGGCATTCATGAGGTAATGTCCCTGTAAATAAATACAGTGACAAGCTTTTAGACCCTAACTGGCCCACCCAGAGTCGGAACAGGGTCAAGTGGGCCTCATCTCCATCCTGCTGCGGGCGCGTGGTACCCACTCCAGGATGCTTACCAATCCCAGATCAGAACATGAAAATATTCAGCCTTTTCTGCATGGAGTTAAGAGGTATTAATTTATAAGTGACCCTTTTTAATCAAAACTTTCATTGAAACACCATTTAACACAAACCCCATCAACACATTTCGAAATACAGATTTCCCTGCGAAAATAGCCCCATGTTGTCGTTTCCCAGTCAAGTATGTATTTAGCCCCCCGAGAACCCCTTTGACTAAGCCAGCAGCTCCAGCACGCACAATGGTTTAATCGTATATTGTTCTCTGAGTACCAACCCTTTACAAATCATATGACATAAAAAGAAAAATAAGTAACATTGTAAAGACAGTAATGAGAACTGTTGAGCTAAAGTGCCTCTTAAAGAAATCCTAATAAATTCCAGAATTTCTAGTCTTCTGGCAAGCTTTCCATTTAGAACAAAATCAATGATCAATGGCTGCAACGCGCCAGCATCAGGCTTGCATGCCTCCAGAGCAGGGAAAACTCATAGACGAAAGATGACATTTCAGGAAAAAAAGCTGACATTGAGTCCATCACTGTCATCGCTTCTGCCATAAAGCAGCTTCAAATATTAAAACATTTTTCATCTGTGCTGCATTATTGGCACCAGAAATTGTTTTCTCTCTGTCTGGTGCGCACTTGAACTGCAGCAGCGCTCCCCGGAGACTCAGGATTGTTACCAAGGCCTCATAACATATTGGCAGTTGACGTGGTGGTGTTCGTGTACACTTGCCACTCACGCGGAGCCTCCCCTCCCCCAGCTCGCAGGCGCAAACCACAGGCTGCCCTGCGACGCTGGGCCCATGACCTGCCCACCAGGGCCTGAGAGCCTGGGGACAGCTGCTGGGCTGGAGGCTGGATGTACGCGTCGCCCCCCCACCCACCCCCCGCCACCCCGCGCCCCGCGCCCCGCCCCGTCCCGGGGCTCCCCAGGCTGCAACTGGCCTTCTTCTGGCCACGCTCCGCCCTTATCCCCGACCGGCCCCCAGGCTGCTCCTGCTCAGATCTGGCCTTTCTCAAGCAGCCCTAATCCCAGGAGGATGTCACAGTCCTTCGGAGTCACAGGCTTTGGCGGCAGAGGAAGTCTTTAACACCAGTCAGGCGTAAGCTGTTTTCCTTTCATTCTCATGCCTCTGTGTTAAGATTCAGAGAAATAAGGATGGACCGTCCTCATAGCACTCACTGTTTATAGACAGTGACAGAGAGGCCAGCCTGGAGGGGGACACGTGGTCCGTTGTTGGAGGCTCATGGCTTGGAAGGGATCATGCCGCAGGAATGTGTGTGCCCTGGGTGATTGGCGTCACCGGGGGCGGGGAAGAGGGGGGGGTCCACTTTGACTATTCAGTATGAAGGATGCTCCTTGGAGACCAGTCAGTTGTTCCTGCATTGTGTCTTGAGCTTGAAGGAAGATAGACGAGGTGTGTACGGGAGAGGGGCACACCACGGGCCAATCCTAAGAGAACTGGTGCCAGGGCCCTGGAAGCTTTCGTATACCTGTGGGCATTGATCCCTACATCCCCTCCCAGCCCTCACCTTAAAACGTTGTCAGGATACCTTTTCTCTCTCCATGAGAGAACCCAGCCTCATGGCCAGCTCATCCCTTCCCAGGGGAGACCATTTTGGCGGGGGCGGGGGGCCGGGCAGTTGGTCAGGCCAAGCTATTTCTCCATGTGCAGGGGGAGTTAGAGAGGGATGAGTGGGTGCAGATGGCAGAGCCCCAGAGTGTCCTGACCAGGGTCACCCTTGTGGCCTTGGGCTGCTTTGCTTGGCCAAGTTGGGGGCACCCTGCCTGTAGAGTCAGGGGCAGAGGGGCCAGGCAGATTGGCCTCACTCCTCACTCACACTTCAGGACCTTAAATAATAAATATTTTAATTCTAATTAAAATTATAGAAAAAAATGAGCTCTTAGGGTCCAAGGTTCTATTGTCATTATACCAATGCAGTTATAAAGTAGAATTTTGAATATTTTGTATAGAGCAGGAGGCCCACAAGACATAGATGGCTAGGACCCTATGAGGGTGGGGAGCACTCAGCCAGTGTTCCATGGATTGGTTGGGGTCTCCAAGCCCTGGGGGTGGCCAAAGAGCCTCCGAGGAGGTCCTGCAGCAATGTCCTCATGTTGCTCTCAGAGCCAAGCCAGCTGGGCTTCTGAGCTGGGCCCTCAGGTGGGCAGAAGGGGTAGGAGGGCTGGTGGGAGGGAGAACTGGGCTCCAGTCCATCACCCACTTGGCTCAGCTGGACGGTGGATGCTGGGAGAGAGGAGGCATGTGTATGCCACGGATCTTCTACCTGTTGTATCCACACCTCTGAAATGCTGGGAGACCCCAGCTTGCACTCCAGGGAGCTGTGGCCCTGAAAGGAGATATAATGAGTCTATAAAGAATTGCATTTTGGAAAAAACGTGTGATGAGATGCAATAGATGACAGGTGTGATCCTGCTGGCATGATGGGATGCTTCCTGGGGAGGGGCTTTGAGATGAGCCTGCTGGGAAGGCCCATGTCAGTGAGAGGGCCTGGGAGACACCATCTGACCGCTGCCCACAGGGAGAGGCCAGAGCAACTTGAAACCCAGGGTGTCCTTGACTTCCAACGCACCCTCCTTCCCCAGAAGACACTCTGTGCGTTCGTGCCCACACCTCTGCTCTGGCCTCTCCCCTTCAGCAGATGATGGAGCACCCATGAGCCAGCACCCACCACCCTGGCAAGATCACTCCAGTTGGTTCTACCACCAACTTGCTAGGTGGCTTCAAACGCAGTGCTTAACCTCACAGAGGCTCATTTTCTCATCTGTTACCTGGAGTTCACGGTCCCCAGTACCTGGTTACACAGTGGGTGCTTAGCAAACAGTAGCAACTTTGAGGAAGCACCGAGAAATGAACAGGTGCAGACCTTCACGTGGGGCTGCTTTCTCACTCACTTTGCAGGCCCCTTCCTGCCTCTCCTGCTTTTTGGCATTTTACATCTTACAGGCACCTTTCCCAGTAACCAGACTTCAGCGTCACCCTTTACATTTCCGACTGTCTTAGAATTCCCATCCACTGACCAAGGAGCAATCCAGATGCTTGCAACCCACTCTTTATGGCAGGAAAGGGTGCATGTTTGCTTCCGCAGGGACGTGGCGGGGAAGGCCAGGGGAGGGGTGAGCCTCACTCTGACTCTGAGGTCAGTGGTGCCCCCAGGACAGAGCAGAGCTCTGGCAGGGCTGGGATGTGGGGGAGTGGGAGGGCTGCTTCTGCATCTCCGTTAGCCAACATGCAGGATTCAAGACGGAAACAGGGTAGGCAGAACTAGGTTGGGTTGGGGGAACAGGAGGGGGTGTGGCCAGGTCTGGGAGACAGACATCTGGTTCCCACTGCTGCCCAGGCACTTCCTGCTTTCCTTGCCTTTAATAAGCATGCCCGCAGCAGAGGAGAGCAACAGATAAAAACATGCCGGGTTTTGGCAGCTCAGGCGAGCAGAGGGTGGATTATCAGGGCATTTAGAAGAAGAGGAAGGGAAGGAAAAGTGGGAGAGACGGGAGACCACACAGGGAGACACGCACAGAGCCGCGCAGCCATCTGCCGCGACTTCACGTGCCGCTCCGGAAACTGACAGACACTCCTTTAGCAAGGCCCAGGCCCGTCAGATGAGTCAATCAATCAAAAAAATTCTTATGAAACTTAATCATAGAGGGTCGTGTTAGGGAGTGGGGAACAGATTAAATTACCACGGTATTAGATACGGGAAATGATTTCTGTCAAAACCATCTTTACTGCAATTATAATATGTTAATTATGTATTTCATTAAGTAAGTGGATTAGAGTCTGCACAGATGAAATCATGTGGAGGCTTTGAATCATTTGCCGAGCACGGTGGGAGGACTCCTGTGCATGGAACCCAGTTAATTTGGAAAACTTTCACAGGCGAAAAGGAATTGTTTCCCTTCTTTTGTGACCCCAGCCGGCAGCCCTGATGGAGGAGGTCCACAGCTCCTGCATCACAAAAGGAGCATCCAGGGGCTGCTTCCGGGTGCTGGGTTTGCAGATGAACCTGTGTGTTGGGAACCTGTCAGGGCAGCTTGCTTCTGCGAACATCCAGTGGGCAAGGCGATACTGCGGGCTTCCAGCATGCCCCTTCCCCATCTGCTGGCGATGCCTGGCGAAGTCCTCACAAGGAACACAGCCAACAGGCCATTGGTGCAGAGAGGAAGATCATGCTGAAGCCACTACATGGTGTCGTGTGCCTATCATCTGACACCTTGTGGCGTGTCTGCCTTTCCCATCGACGCTGCCCATTGGAGGAGAGCCTGCACCAAAGAGATTCACTGAAGTGGCATCTCCTGGCAGTGCAGAAGACCATCTCTTGATGGGCAGAGTGGCCCAGAGCCACAGGGCGGACACAACCAGATGTCTTCCAGCACGCATCCCAAGAACATCTTGTTTGAGCCTCTCTCCCAGGTCCTTGCTGTTCTGGTAAGCCACTGGGAGCAGGGCTATTTTAGTCAACTGGTTTCCAGGCTCCTGACCATGGGGTTGAAGTAAGGAAGTGGATTGAGGGCAAGACTGAACCACCTAAGACCCCTTGGACCACTGCGGTGTGGTCTGTCCCCCTTTGTCTGCTCCAGGCTGGAATTTGGTAGGATTGCCTATCTCAGATCCACTTCAAGGACACGGAGGCCACCAAGGAGCAAACCCTCCATTGCTCTGCAGCTCCCCACCCACCATTCTGCTCTGGTACTGCAGTCCCTCTGAGACTTGAGTTGATTCATCAAGATAAGAAAATAAGAGTTAATAATTATTTCCCCCAAAAAAGGAGATGTCCAGTGCCTGTAAATGTCCTGGGTCCCTGAGAATTTGGATATGACTAATAACTACAATGGAGGTTTGACAAAGGGAAGGAAGGAGGGGAGGCAGGCAAGCAGGGCTTGCTGGGAGTGCATGGCGGCGTTAGTGACGGGAAAGGTTGGCTGATTTGATGAAAACCCCATCAGCCTCTCTGGGGAGATATTACTTTCCTCATTATTCCACTGATTGGCCTTATTTCATCTGAAGAATGCCACACATTCCTTAAGGCCTGGCAAGCCTCTTTAACAATATCCAGGAAAAAAAAAAAAATCTATCACCTCCTTAATCGAAACAACAAGGAAATTAACACGAGTCATCTTCTTCCGCAGGGATCAGTTGAAAGATCCACCAAAGTTCCTTTCTTCTAACCCAGCTACCGGCCCCTCAACCCCTAAAATTATCCAACAAATCTCTTAAATGTTTTACACATAGGATGGTCTTGGGAGGAGTTTGTTCTCTGATGTGGCAGTGGCTAAGAGTATTTTATAAATCCCATAAGAAGAGCAAAGGCTCATCTGGGCCACCAGTACCTCTCTTTGCACAGATGCAAAATCCTTGTGTGACTGGACGATTCAGGGAGAATGCAGTATTCCAGGACAGCTGGTCCTGATACAGGAGAATCAGCGTCACTCCTCACACTATGAGGCTTTGCTTCCCAGCACAACAACGGGGAGGAAAGTACAAAACACACTTGTGAATTTCAGACTCAGACTGGCATTATCAATGGCCTGGAGCTTGCAATAACTGTTAATTAAGTGCATTTTTTCATTATTCTTTAGCAAAGAGGTAAGATTTAATGATGTAAGTTAACAATGGATGATAATTTAAAGTCGTGACAATAGTTTAATTATTCGCACACATACAAAAGTTAACTTCATAACTTATTTCTTTGTGAGAACAAGTTCATTTAAAATATTTTGAACTGTGCATACAATTACCACTTAGCCTCTTTCCTTCATGGCTTTGTAGAGACAAAGAGTCAATTCTGCCTGTAAATTTCTCACTAGACAGTTCTACAGACTAAGAATTCTGTCTCACACACACACATACCAAAAAAAAAAAAAAAGATAAAATAAAAGTCCCATCGTTGAATTTTGCTTGGAATTTGTTGAGGACTCAGAAAGGGATGTGTGGTTCTGTATTACATGTGTGTCTTTGCAATAGAATGGGAACCCAACTCCCCTAAACAAGGATGTGTGAGTGTGAATGTGCATGTGTATATGTGTAAAGGCTGATCCTGGTGTGTGTGTGTGTGTGTGTGTGTGTGTATGTGTGTGGTGGGGGGTGAAACTTTCCTTTGTTAGCCCATCTGAAAAGGCCTGATTTCTATTGCTTCAGGGTGACTATCAAGAATTAGAGATGGTGTATGTGTGGGGGTAGGCGTAGGGTAGAGTTCGTGTACAGCTTCAGGGTAGCTGGAAAGAAAAGGACAAATGGATACTGGAATTGGAGGATATCCCCTGAAATCCAAAGCCTCTGGGTGGTCTGGGATGATATAATTCTAGTCTGACTGGGTACTAAAGCCACTGAAACTTACCTAGGATGTTCAGGTGTGCCAAAGCTCCAGGGCTCTGGGATGGAGCCAGCATCATTGCAAGGTATTTGGCTAGGGATGCATCAGGACTTCCACAATTATTCCACTCCTCCTGAATTGTCTGTCATGGAAAAATGCAGAAGTCAGCCATGCCCAGTGACCCCATCCATCTCAGGTCCTCTCTTGATCTTCCCTCCCTCGAGAGCCAATAGTAGCTCCAGGGCCTTTACAGAACCCAGTGGAGGGGCACCTGGGGCACCACAGTCAGATCCAAGTCTTCATGCTCTTATCTTCAAAGGAAACGTCTCAAAACACTGATAGAACCAAGGAAGTAAAGCCATGGGTCTATCACCCCAGTGTCAGTGTTCAGATGAAAATATTGCAATATTATTAGACACACAGATAACTTTCCCAAACTACCCAACACCGATATATTGTTGAACATGTGGTTAATCAAATATAACAACTCCAATCAGTCTCTCTTTTTGATGATTCACTCCTCAGTGTAATTATCTCACTAGACAATTTATCAATGGGGAATTTTTTTGGCTAAAGTAATCCTAATCCTGCCTTTGATATTCAGCTGTTGCCATGGTCTGGTGTGTCACACAGCTACAGCTGATGCCACTGTGTGATGTATAAGATAGTGATGTGGAAAGACCAGTTTGCTACCATGATTGCTTCTCACAGACAGACATTTTTAAAAGACTATAACGCAGCACTCAATATTCCTCCTGAAAAATGAAGACCCTCTTCAAAAGAGAAACATTATGCATGAAATTTAGCACTGTTCCTCCCCTCTTAGTTGAGTTATAAGCAGAGGAAGGGGTGGAGAGGCACTCATTTGAGCTGAGAGTGAAATGCCATTGGGCTATCTGAGAGAATATTGACGACTGAGACCATCAGACCAGAAACTTCTGGAAGATGTTCAATAAAGAGCATGGGGAGAGTGGGATGAATGTAGAAACTAGCATCAACATGCACTATCAGGTGTAAAATGCATAGCTGGTGAGAAGTTGCTCAGAGAGCCCATTCTGGCCCTCTGTGATGACCTGGAGGGATGGGATGGGGGCAGGGGAGGGAAGCTATGGAGGGAGGGGATGTATGTATAATCATGGCTGATTTGTGTTGTTGTATGGCAGAAACCAACACAATATTATAAACATGTTAAAAAATATGTTTAAATAAAAAAAATAAAGAGCATAATTTGTTAATTGGATATCCCCTTACTCTCTAAAATTGTTCCACATATTGGGTGCTCTTTATCACCCAATCTTTTGTTTTGCTTTGTAATTACCACCAAGTAACCTTTTCCTGGTTGTTGTTGGAAGTTTTACCTGTTTGTTTGTCTTGCCTTCCAGAATGTGAACAGCAAGGGATATGTCTTTCTTATTTATCATGGTACCATGTGCCTCAAAAGTACCTGGCTCATAGTGAGTATTCAGTAAATATCTGTTGAATCCATGAATAGATATGTGTGTGTGTTCAGTGTGTTGGTTGTGAGATAATCTTTCTCTCTCCCTCAATCTATAGATGTGTTGACACAACTGAAATGATGAAGAGATTGTAAGAACATAACCTGCCATGGATAGAGTTTTTGGCCCAATTCTTGGCCCCTCTCTGTGTTCAGCCCTTTGCCAAATGAGTTTATAGTTCCTCCCATTAATAGATTGGGACATATTTCCCCCCCTATTGACCTTGTAGTTGACCAAGAGCCTGGCTTTGGCCAATGGAATGAGGTGGAAGGGACACTGCACCAATTCTGAGCCTTGAACTTGAGACATTTGTGTGTTTCTGCTCATCTCTTGCACTGCTGTCATTACTGTGAAAAGAGCACATCCAAGCTAGCTTGTTGGTTCAAGGAGGAAAGTATAAGACACTTAGAACAGAGGCACCCAACTGAGTTCAACCTAGATGGGCTGAGCCCCAGCCAACCCATGACTACATGACCTATATAAATGCTTGGTACTGGGCACCACCGATATTCTGCTCTTGTTTGTTAAGCAACAATGCAAGTGCGTACAGGATCTTCTTCTGTCTCAACTGGGTCGCAATCAGTCTCCTGCATGAATGATCACGCACATGACACTGAGTTGGCCAAAATGACCAAAGTAGACATCCTTGTGTCAAAGCCAGGACACCCACCCTTCATCCCTCAGTAGACAGCAGGGCAAACAGAAGAGTTATCAGTGCTACAGAATGAGCTGGACCAGTGCCGGGCACTGTTCTTGCCACTTCCCATGCATTGTCTCATTTAGTCCCCAAGGCTACTGTGTCCCTACCTACAGATAAAGATACTGGGCTTACCGAGGGGCATCACTTACCCCAGTCCCCACATCTGGGAAGAGAAATCTAGAAAGAGTCTTTTTACTATGGTCCTCAGAGACCATCCCAGTAGGAAGGACCAAGTTTGTTTGCAGTCAGAGTAAATGAGAGAAAGCAGAGCTAACCTGCCAGTAAGGCTCAGGTGGGATTGCCTCTTTCAGCTCCAGTTCAAGGACACAGAGGCCACCAAGGAGCAAATCCTGCATCCCTCCATAGCAGCAGCACCATCACCCCCCACCACAAACCATTATTCTCTGGTTCTAAAACCTCTCTGAGACTTGAGGGACATAAAGAGCCATAAAGGAAAGAAAAGAAGCTAATAATTATTTTTCAAAAATGGGAGGCATCCCATCACCCATAAATGGCTCAGGTCCCTGAGAATTTGCAGTCTCACCCACTCTCTAATACTTGCTCCCATTTCCAGAGTAGCCTGAAGTTAACGGTGGTTTTGGCTTCAGTTAGACATGGCTCCATGCTCTCCCAGGGACCATGTTACTTGGACAAAGAATATTTGTCCTAGAACCGTTTGCATTTCTGTCCGCTTACTTGCCTTAGATAACCTTCTCCAACACAGAGCAGTACATTGCATAAGGAATATTGGAATTCTGCCTTCAAGATGATAGCATTTTTAAAACAAAGACATAACCATAAGTCCAATTTGTTTCTTTGCCAAGCTCTTCAAACACAGTGTTGTTGTGTGAAACTGATCATCCCCTCGAGAAACAGAATAATTATGACTTGAGTTTGATGTTGCATTTTGAAGTATCAGCTGTTCATACAGTAGACTTCCACCGAGTGCCCGCTGTGACCCAGGTAGCCTGCTCAGGCCTAAGGGTCCAGAGATGTCTTCTTAAAAACGTGACCGTTTGTCTGCAAGCTTTTCAGAATAGATACCATTTGTCATCACTGCTCGTTGAAAGACTTCAGACACTAACTAGCCTAACTCCTCAGTTTCTTTGATCCTTCATGACTCAATATGTAGCCTACCTTCCAGACCTCCACCTTTTGCCAAATCTGTTTCCCTAGCCCCAGATGTCCTCCTCCATTTCTCTCTACTTGGTATGTTCCTACTTACTAAGACACCAAGCAGAGTGCGCATCATCCAAACTGTCGAGGGCCTGTACAGAGCAATATGGTGGAGGGGAGGCAAATCTGCTCTTTGTTCGAGCTGGGACTGGCATCTTCTCCTGCCCTTGGATCTTGGCACTTCTGGTTCTCAGGTCTTCGGATTTGGATTGAATTACACCACTGGCTTTCCTGGTACTTCTGCTTGCAGGCAGCAGAGTGTGGAACTTCTTGGTTTCCATAATTACATAGGCCAATTCCTATAATAAATCTTCTATAATATTGTTACATATATTATGTTATATATATTTTTGTTATTGTTATATATATATTGTTATATATATATATATATTCACACACATATATATATATACACACACACATAAATTTCCTATGAGTTCTGTTTCTCTGGAAAACTCCAGTAATATGGCTCAAGTTCAGGGGGTCTTTATTCACTACCTGGAGCAGAACTCATCACAGCCCCGTAATGACACTATTATGAATGATACATGCTCTACTGCATTCGAATATACTTTGAATAATGGTCACATTGCATTGCGTTTCTTTTACCCATCTGTCTCACTTATCGAAGTCTGGACCTCTTGAAGCTGGAGACCATGTTGTAAAAATCTCAGCTCCTGGCACATAGCAGATATGAAGTAGAAATAAATGAGCAGAGGTGATTCATATATTTATTCTGCTTATTGTATGTCTACTTCCCATTAGATTGCATGCTCCAAGAAGACAGGAAGCTTTATTAGTTGCAGTCAATGGCAACATCTGACACATATTCAGTTCAGTTCAGTTCAATTCAGTTCAGCCTCTCAGTCATGTCCGACTCTTAGTGACCCCATGAATTGCAGCATGCCAGGCCTCCCTGTCCATCACCATCTCCTGGAGTTCACTCAGACTCACGTCCATTAAGTTCATGATGCCATCCAGCCATCTCATCCTCAGTCGTTCCCTTCTCCTCCTGGCCCCAATCCCTCCCAGCATCAAAGTCTTTTCCAATGAGTCAACTCTTCGCATGAGGTGGCCAAAGTACTGGAGCTTCAGCTTTAGCATCAGTCCTTCCAAAGAAATCCCAGGGCTGATCTCCTTCAGAATGGACTGGTTGGATCTCCTTGCAGTCCAACGGACTCTCAAGAGTCTTCTCCAACACCACAGTTCAAAAGCATCAATTCTTCGGCACTCAGCCTTCTTCACAGTCCAGCTCTCACATCCATACATGACCACAGGAAAAACCATAGCCTTGACTAGATGGACCTTAGTCGGCAAAGTAATGTCTCTGCTTTTGAATATACTATCTAGGTTGGTCATAACTTTCCTTCCAAGGAGTAAGCGTCTTTTAATTTCATGGCTGCAGTCACCATCTGCAGTGATTTTGGAGCCCAAGAAAATAAAGTCTGACACTGTTTCTACTGTTTCCCCATCCATTTCCCATGAAGTGATGGGACCAGATGCCATGATCTTCATTTTCTGAATGTTGAGCTTTAAGCCAACTTTTTCACTCTCCTCTTTCACTTTCATCAAGAGGCTTTTTAGTTCCTCTTCACTTTCTGCCATAAGGGTGGTGTCATCTGCATATCTGAGGTTATTGATATTTCTCCTGGCAATCTTGATTCCAGCTTGTGTTTCTTCCAACCCGGCGTTTCTCATGATGTACTCTGCATAGAAGTTAAATAAGCAGGGTGACAATATACAGCCTTGACGTAGTCCTTTTCCTATTTGGAACCAGTCTGTTGTTCCATGTCCAGTTCTAACTGTTGCTTCCTGACCTGCATACAGATTTCTCAAGAGGCAGGTTAGGTGGTCTGGTATTCCCATCTCTTTCAGAATTTTCCACAGTTTATTGTGATCCACAGTCAAAGGCTTTGGCACAGTCAATAAAGCAGAAATAGATGTTTTTCTGGAACTCTCTTGCTTTTTCCATGATCCAGCGGATGTTGGCAATGTGACACATATTCAGTGCTCAATAAAAGCTGTTAGCTGCATGAATGACTAGGAAAAAGGAGAAAGTGAGATTTTTCAGAATTTAGGTAACAGTTACCCCAGTCTCCAAATGTTGCATCTTCCTAAGGGAGTCTTCCCTATTCTAATGACCACTGCTCTCTGTACAAAAACACTCAGGCTATTCCCAGTGTAGCAGGACCTCCTATCTCTATCCTGGTTGGTCAGGAGCAAGGGCGGATATCAGATAACTATCCAGGGTGTCTATTGAAAGTGAAGAGACTTTCACTTCTGGGTCATTATCCACCTGCAGAAGCAGAAAGGTCTTTATGAAAATGCCATCTCCTCTGGTGATCACATCTCTGGAAATGATGTTATGAGGCCAGGAAATTGATTTCTTGCATTGCAAAATCATTCCTGGGGTCATCAATGTCAAAGCCAACTGTTTCATGGATTTCCTTTTTTCCTCCTAGGTGGTGGTGGTTTAGTCACTAAGCCATGTCCGACTCTTGTGACCCCATGGACTGTAGCCCACCAGGCTCCTCTATCCATGGGCTTCTCCAGGCAAGAATACTGGAGTGGATTGTCATTTCCTTCTTCAGGGGATCTTCCTGACCCAGGAATCAAACCTGGGTGCCCTACATTGCAGGCAGATTCTTTACTGATTGAGCTATGAGGGAAGAATTTTTCCTCTCTCTCTCTCTCTCTCTCTCTCTATATATATATATATATATATATATATATACGTATGTATGTATGTATGTATGTATGTGTAAAATAAAGAGCAGTGCTTTTGTGAATTAAGCCTAATAAGTTGTGATCACACGAAGTTCATCCTTTGAAATAAGTATCATGGCTTAACACAAGCAACCAGCCTTACCTCCTTCCTCAGTCGTGACTTGCAGGCTAGGAGCAGAAAGTGGCTGGGCACGCAGGAACCAACCTGCAGGCACCTTCTGCTTGCCCATGTGACCAGGTCAAGGAGTTCTTCTTGTAGTGGCTATGAGACTGAAGGAAAAACAGGCATTTTTCTGCATGACAGTAGAGCTATAAAATGGTATGAGCATTTCAGAGAACAATCTGGCTGTAGGTATTGAACTGACACTCTAACTCAGCAATTTTTCATAGGAATTTAACTTAGAGAAATTCTCTTACAAATACATGGAAGGGTCTATATGAGAAGTGCATTACAGGATGCTTGTGATACAAGGAAATAGTGACAAACTGTTTGACATCAGTAAAGGAGTGGATAAAAATTCTTGCTGTCTTCGGAGAGTGGAATACTATAGAGTAGCTAAAATGGATAAACTAGGGTGGGAGGCTGGAGAAGGCAATGGCAACCCACTCCTGTGTTCTTGCCTGGAGAATCCCAGGGATGGGGGAGCCTGGTGGGCTGCCATCTATGAGGTCGCATAGAGTCAGACACGACTGAAGCAACTTAGCAGCAGCAGAGTGGGAGGCAGGCTGAATCTTTGGCATCTGTTTTTGTAAATAAAGTTTTATTGGAAGACAGTTACACCCATTTATTTACATACTGTCTATGACAGTATTCACATAGGTGCTGCTTTTGTCCTAGATACACAGAGTTGAGTAGTTGGGACATAGCCCATATGACCTGTAGAGCCTAAAATATTTACTCTTTGATCTTTTCCACAAAAGTGTGCTGATTCTTTTTTAAATAAAACTGTCTAGCTCATGGCTAGAGAGGGAAAACAATTTTGAAAGAAAAGGGTAGATTGTACTGTGATATGTTACAACACTGTTTATGTAAATTAAACACAAGAATACTTGACAATGCCCATAAGTATGTGGAAGTGGCACCAATGGGCTAGAAGGATGTCTACCTAGTTCATAATTCTTTTTTAAATTAATATTACATTTTATTGATGTGAGAGACACTGAAAATATTTGCATTGCAAGTAAGAGTATATTATAAAAATATAGTGCCTCTGTCAAACTAGGAAATAATATGGAAGTGAATAAGATTTATCATTCATTGGTGGTATATAAAATTCAGCGCAAAGATCAAAGGGTTAATCTTCTGACACATTAGGCATAGCTCCTTAGAAATCTTTGAGGATTGCTTTTTTTATTGAAGTTACAAATAATTTACAATGTTGTGTTGACTTCAAGTCTATAGCAAAGTAATTCAGTTACACACACTCACACACACAAATGCATATACATATATATATATGTTCTTTTTCAGATTTTTTCCACTATAGATTATTACAAGGTATTGAGTGTAGTTCCCTGCTGTTTACCTATTTTATGTATAGTAGTGGGTATATATTAATCCTAGGCTTCCCAGGTGGTGCTAGTGGTAAAGAACTCGCCTGCTAGTGCAGAAGACACAAGAGACAAGGGTTTGATTCCTAGGTTGGAAAGATCCCCTGGAGGAGGAAATGGCAACCCACTCCATTATTCTTGCCTGGAGAACCCCACAGACAGAGAAGACTGACCGGCTATGGTCCATAGGGCAGCAAAGAGTTGGATATGACCAAAGTGACTTAGCATGCATGCACACACATGTTAATCCCAAACTCCTAATTTATCTCTCTCATACTGACTCTTTCCACCACACCTTGTTATCCACTTTGGTAGCCGTAAGTTTGTTTTCTATGTCTGCAAGTTTATTTTTGTTTTGTAGATAAATTCATTTGTATCATTTTTTTAGATTCTGAATATGTAACATATAATATTTGTCTTTCTCTGTAAGATTTACATACTTTATATGATAATCTGTAGTTGATCCATGTTCCTGCAAAAGGTATTATTTCATTCTTTTTATGGCTGAGTAATATTCCACTGTGTGTGTGTGTGCATATATATATATATATATATATACACCATATCTTCTGTATCTATTCATCTGTTAATGGATATTTAGGTTGCTTCCATGGTTATTGTAAATTGTGCTGCAATGAACATTGGGGGTGTGTGTATCTTTTAAAATTATTATTATTTTCTCTGAATATATATTCAGGAGTGGGATTGTTGGATCATATGGCAACTCTCTTTTTAGTTTTTTAAGGACCTTCCATACTGTTTTACATAGTAACTTCACCAATTTACATGTCCACCAACAGCGTAGGAGGGTTCCTTTTCCTCTATACCCTCTCTATTTGTGACTTTTTAATAAAAGCCACTCTGACTGGTGTGAGGTGACAGCACATTGCAGTTTTGATTTGCGGTTCTATAATAATTAGGGACATTGAGCATCTTTTCATGTGTTTGTTGACCATCTGTATGTCTTTTGAGAAATGTCTGTTTAGGTCTTCTGCCCATTTTTTGATTTTTTTTATATTAAGCCATATAAAGTGTTTGTATATTTTGGAAATTAATCCCTTGTTGGTAGCATCATTTGAAAACATTTTCTCCCAGTCTGTAGGTTGTCTTTTGATTATGTTTATAGTTTCCTTTGCTGTGCAAAAGCTTTTAAGTTTAATTAGGTCCCATTTGTTCTTTTTTTTTTTTTTTTCCATTACTGGAGGAGACAGATCCAAAAATATACTGCTGCAATTTATGTCAAAAAAGTGTTCTGCCTATGTTTTCCTCTAGGAATTTTATAGTATCGTATTTTTCTATTTATATTTTTAATCCATTTTGAGTTTTTTTTTGTTTGTTTGTATATGGTGTTAGAGAATGTTCAAACTTAATTCTTTTACATATACCTGTCCAGTTTTCCCAGTACCATTTATTGAAGAGACTATCTTTTCTTCATTGTATATTCTTGCTTCCTTTGTCATTGATTAACTGACCATGGGTTCTTGAGTTTATTTCTGGGTTTTCCATTCTGTACCATCAATCTATATGTCTGTTTTTGTGCCAGTACCAAACTGCTTTAATTACTGTAGCTTTGTGGTATAGTTTGAATTCAGGGAGCATGAATTCTCCAGCTCCATTTTTATTTCTCAAGACTGTTTTGATTATTGGGGTATTTTGTGTTTTCATACAAATTTTTAAACATTTTGTTCTAGTTCTGTGAAAAATTCCATTGGAAATTAGATAGTACAAATTCCACTGGACATTTGTACTGAATCTGTATATTGCCTTGAGAAGTATGGTCATTTTAACAATATTGATTTTTCCAATCCACAAACACAGTATATCTTTTCATTTGTTTGAGTCTTCTTCAATTTCTTTCATCAGCATCTTATATTTTTTGGAGTACAGATCCTTTACTTCCTTATATAGATTTATTCCTATGAATTTTATTCTTTGTGATATGGTGGTAGGTGGGATTGTTTCTTTACTTCCTTTTTGTGCTATTTTTTGTCAGTGTGTAGAAGTGCAAAATTTCTGTATACTAATTTTATATCCAGCAACTTTACCAAAATCATTGATGATCTCTGTTTTCTGGCACCATGTTTAGAATTTTCTATGTAAAGCATTGTATCACCTGCAAACAATGTCAGTTTTACTTCTTTTCCAATTTAAATGACTTTTATTTATTTTTCTTCATTGATTGCTGTGGCTAGGACATCCAAAACTATGCTGAACAAAAGTAGCAACAGTGGACATCCTTGTCTTGCTCCTGATCTTAAAGAAAAAGTTTTTTTGCCCTGAGGAAGATGTTACAGTGGGCTTCCCAAATGGCACTTGTGGTAAAGAACCCGCCTGCCAATGCAGGAGACCTAAGAGATGTACGCTTGATCCCTGGATTGGGACGATCCCTTGGAG
Organism: Budorcas taxicolor; assembly: GCF_023091745.1. Classification (NCBI taxonomy): domain Eukaryota; kingdom Metazoa; phylum Chordata; class Mammalia; order Artiodactyla; family Bovidae; genus Budorcas; species Budorcas taxicolor. The sequence continues at coordinate 43,202,503 of NC_068927.1, forward strand.
AAGCGCATGGCAACCCATTCCAGTATTCTTGCCTGGAGAATCTCATGTATAGAGGAAGCGGGCAGGCTACAGCCCATAGGGTCACACAGAGTCAGACACGACTGAAGTGACTTAGCCCGTGCACGCACACACACACACACACACTGTCTCTCTCACAGGATGTTACATGTGGACTTGTCATACATGACCTTTATTATGTTGAGGTATACTCTCTCTATGCCCACTTTCTGGAGAGTTTTTGTCATAAATTATTTTGAATTTTATCAAAAGATTTTTTTCTGCATCTGGTGAGATGATCATACGGTTTTCATTCCTCCATTTGTTGATACAATGTACCACATTGATTGGTTTATGGATACTGAGAAATCTTTGTATCCCTGGGATAAATCCCACTTGATCATGATGTATGATCCTTTTAAAGTACTGTTGGAATTAGTTTGCTAATAATTTGTAGAGGATTTTTTGCATCTATGGTCATCAGTGATATTGGCCTGTAGTTTTCTTTTATTCACTATGCTTTTATCTAGTTTTGGTATCAGGGTGATGGTGGCCTCATAGATTGAGTTCAGTAGTATTTCTTCCTATGTAATTTTTTGGAATAGTTTCAGAAGAAGTGTTTACTCTTCTCTAACCATCACTTCATGGGAAATAGACGGGGAAACAGTGGAAACAGTGTCACAATTTTTTTTTTAGGACTCCAAAATCACTGCAGATGGTGATTGAAGCCATGAAATTAAAAGATACTTACTCCTTAGAAGGAACGTTATGACCAACCTAGATAGCATATTCAAAAGCAGAGACATTACTTTGCCAACAGGTCTGCCTAGTCAAGGCTATGGTTTTTCCAGTGGTCATGTATGGATGTGAAAGTTGGACTATTAAGAAAGCTGAGCACTGAAGAATTGATGCTTTTGAACAGTGGTGTTGGAGAAGACTCTGGAGAGTCCCTTGGACTGCAAGGAGATCCAACCAGTCCATCCTAAAGGAAATCAGTCCTGGGTGTTCATTGGAAGGACTGATGCTGAGGCTGAAACTCCAGTACTTTGGCCACCTCATGCGAAGAGTTGACTCATTGGAAAAGACCCTGATGCTGGGAGGGATTGGGGACAGGAGGAGAAGGGGACGACAGAGGATGAGATGGTTGGATGGCATCACCAACTTGATACACAGGAGTTTGGATGAATTCCGGGAGTTGATGATGGACAGGGAGGCCTGGCGTGCTGAGATTCATGGGGTCACAAAGAGTCAGACACGACTGGGCGGCTAAACTGAACTGAACTGAACTGAAATGCTTGGTAGAATCCACCTGTGAAGTCATCTGATCCTGGATTGCTAGAAGTTTTTAAACTACTGATTCGATTTCAATACTGGTAATTGGTCTATTCATATTTTCTATCCCTGGTTCAGTTTTGAGTGATTGTAGCTTTCTAAGGATTTGTCCATTTCTTCTAGGTTGTCCATTTTATTGGTATATAGTTGCTCCCTAGTAGTCTCATGATCCTTTGTATTTCTGTGGTATTGGTTGTAACTTTTCCTTATTCATTTCTCATTTTGTTGATTTGGGACCACTCCCTTTTTTCTAGATGAGTCTGACTAAAAGTTTATCAATTTTATTTATCTTTTCAAAGAACCAGCTTTTAGTTTTACTGATTTTTGTTTTTTCAGTCTCTCATTTATTTCTAATCTGATCTTTATGATTTCTTTCCTTCTACTAACTTTGGGTTTTATTTGTTCTTCTTTCTCTGATTTCCTTAGGTGTAAGTTTAAGGTGCTTCTTATTTCCTGGCCTAGTTTATAATTCTAAATGCCCATGGGAGGGCCAGAGGAGAATGGGCTCAGGTTGAGAGGAATCAAAGTATACAGAAAGATAATAATTTTTCCTTTTAGTACATGGACTTCAAATAGATATGACAAAATTGTGCTCCTCAGGGCAGAAGGGAGGATCAATACAGTTCCCAGGGCACAGGTTTGCTGAATGAGGCACAGGCTACTTTGAACCCCCTGCCCCATCCTGCCATGTGCCCGCTCTCCAGGCACTGTGAGCAATCTCACCAACTGTTAAGGGACAGCTCTGATCTAGGGACCTAAAGTAAGAGGGATCAACATGTTTTAGACAAATAAACAATCAGAATTCATAGCAGAAGCGCATGTGAATATATAATTGAGAATGGCCTGGTTGTGTTGCTCTACTGCTAACACGTGCGTGTGCATGCTCAGTGCCTAAGTCACGTTCAGCTCTTTGTGAACCTGTGGACTGTAGTCTGCCAGGCTCTTCTGTCCGTGGGATTTCCAGGCAAGAATACTGGAGTGGGTTTCCATTTCCTCCTCCAGGAGATCTTCCAAACCCAGGGATCGAACCCACAGCTCATGCATGTCCTGCATTGGCTGGCAGATTCTTTACCACTGAGCCACATAGGAACGCCTACTGCTAATATCACCACAGAGTTTGCTGTGGGAATCATCTCAGTTTGCAGTGTCCAAAATGGCAGCCATGAGCCCTGCATGGCTATCAAGCATCTGAAATGCGATTTGGCTGGTATAAAATGTGTTATCAACATGCTAGATTTCAAACAGTATGAAAAAAATGAAGAATGTAATGGATCTCATTAATAATGTCATACTGATGGATTTGAAATGATAATATTTTGATATCAGTTTATTCATTTTCTATTGCAGCTATAACAAATTATTACAAACTAGGTGGCTCAAAATAACCTGAATGTGTGACCCTACAGTTTCGTCAGTTAGAAGAGCAACCCAGGACTTACTGAGTTAAGATTATGGTGTCAGCAGGGCTGTATTCCATTCTGGAATCCAGGAGAGAATCTCTTCCCTTGCCTTTTCCAACTTCCAGAGGTGGTCCACCTCCCATGGCTCACCTTCTATCTTCCATCCTACAAGAGCTGGACAATTTCCTCTCCCGTGGCATCACCCTGACCTTCTCTTCAGCCTCCCTCTTCACTTTCAAGAACCCTTGTGAATGCATTAGGCCCACTCAGACAATCTAGAAAATAGCTGTATCTTAAAATCAGCTGATTAGTGAACTTAATTCCATCTGTAACCTCAAATCTCTTTTTCCATGTAATGTACAATATTGCATGCAGACTTTCGATATCTTTGAAAGGGTCTTTACTTTGCCTCTCACTGTTGAGCTAAATGTGAAGTGAAAGTCATTCAGTCGTGTCTGACTCTTTGCGACCACATGGACTATAGTCCATGAAATTCTGCAGGCCAGAATACTGGAGTGGGTAACCTTTCCCTTCTCCAAGGGATCTTCCCAACCCAGGGAATGAACACAGGTCTCCTGCATTGCACATGGAATCTTTATCAGCTGAGTCACAGGGGAAGCCCAAGAATACTGGAGCTTGGGTAGCCTATTCCTTTTCCAGCAGATCTTCCCAACCCAGGAATAAAAATGGGGTCTCCTGCATTGCAGACAGATTCTTTACCAACTGAGCTAGCAGGGAAGGCTGATATAACTTATTTGAGCTAAATATATCTTATTTGAACTAAATAAGATAAAATAGATTTCACCTGCTTCTTGCTGCGTTTTAGTGTGATTACAAGAAAAGTTAGAGTTACCTATTAGGCTTTCACTCTATTTCTGTTGAGCAGCACTACTCTGAGACAACACGTGGAGGTGCTTTGCTGACTATAAAGGGCATTGATGACAGAGAATGTTAATTTAAAAAGCAACAAAAACTATTTTCCTCAAAACTGCTCTTGAAGGTAACAGAAACACACCTCAGCCCACGGATATAAATAATACCAAAAATAGCTTACTTTTTTGAGAGTTTACTATGTGCCAGAACCTGTGCTTTTGCTATTAATTTGTTTCATTTCTATATTAATCCAGAGACAGGTACTGTTGCTATTTACCTATCACAAGTAAGGCTGCCAAGACACAGAGAGGTTAAGTAATTTGCCCAAAGTCACACAGCCAACACGTAGAGCCAAGATACTATTCATTGGACCCCAGAGTCTTTCCTCTAAGAACTGTGCATGCGCTAATGGTCAGTTTGCATTCTAAGATGCACAAAGTATCCTGGTCTTAGAAACAACTGGTAGAAGCTGATATTCTGGGGCCTACCAGCCTCTCCACCAAGGAACAGCAAATGACACCTTTCCTTGGTGTAGCCTGTCAGGGTGCCTAACACTCTGATCATAAAATATACACATATATAATTTAAATATCTCTATATATGCTTAAAATATTTGTATATGTTCAAATGCAGATATATACTTTAAATATCTTTTTATAACTGCTGATAGACGTGTGTGTAAATTTCTCATGCGTTCCCTTACTTTTCTCATTTATTTCATCCAACTCCTTCCCTCTCTCAGAAGTTATCTCTACAGCTCAAGATTTCTTTACATAGTTCCAATGTCAGTGAAATTTTATTTAACATGTATTTATATGCGCCTTAGTATTTCTATATATAGATATGGAAAGATATATTTGTTACACACGCGCACACATCTCACTTTGAATAGCCCCTGGTGACCACATGTGTGATGTCCATGTCTTTGTGCACATACACTTAAAAACATCCATTTCACCAAGGGAAACATCTTAAAATTATGTTGGTGATCCTAGGTCCTGGATCACTGACACTGATGTGATGTTTTGCAGGATATTTAATCCAAACCATTCACATATTAAGGAGCATGCATACTTGGAATTATATTTTATTTATTCCCCTGCTCTTCCTAATTTACTCTCTACTCAATTTCCTTTCAGGAAAATGCAACATTTATACCAGAAGAGGTGAGCCGTTGAGCCACATCTGCAGCTCCTAATATCTGGACAACATTTAGACCCCCTCTCCCCTCAGCCTTGTACACCTTGGCCACTTCCTTGGGCCCAATTCTGCAGGTTTGCAGATGTTTTTTTGGAATTATACTATCTTGTTCTTTAGCCAGAATTTGGCAAACTCTTTCTATAAAGGGCCAGATATTAAATATTTTAGGCTGCACCCTCTCTATTATGATTCAACACTGCCCTTGTAGGGCGTGAGCTGTAGATAATAATGTAACAGAACAGACACGGCTGGGTTTCAATAAAATTATTCCTAACATGGGTGATGGGTCTGGATTTGGCCCATTGGCCACACTTTCCCAACTCCTGCCATACACCAAAGTGGATTTTTATTTCTGGATATCTGTAGGTCATTTTCACGTATGTCTAGTTGATGTGTCTGCAGAGTACTTTTAAAGTTCAGTGGGAAAGAAACATATTGGTGGCTGAGCTCAAACTTAATTAGGTAGTGAAGCCAAATAGGTGACTTTCAGGATCATTATGTCCTTACCTGATTCTATCCCCAAAGGGATGGAACTGAACTGTGAACTCATTGAAGATGACTCCCCAGCCCCAGCACACAGAAGGTACTCAGTAATGATTAGGGAAAGTAAATAACACTGCAGAAGATCTAATTATAATTAGATAAAACGTTAAGACTTCAAGTATAGTATTCAGTCAAGACTTTTTCAGAAATGAATGGACAGTGTAAATTCACCTATTATCTGACTGTCAGTGGAAATGATCGTTTATGTTAGTTTTGCAAAGAGGAAAAAGGTATTTCTGGACCCACCAAAATTGTTCTCAAACACTTGAATGGATACATGGATGATGGCTTTTCTCAAACTTTCCCGTATTTTCCAGGTTGTAGAAAGATGGTACTCTCGCCTCTCTTTCCTTTCCCATGCCACGACACACATCACTTTCCCATCATGGAATCTGTGGACCACCAAGGCGAGAGAGCCTCAGGATTTTTGTCAACCCCATCCTCTAAGCTGCCACTTATAATTAGTCAGAGTCATCTTTAGCTAGCTCTTTGCTACCCCTCAACCAAATGCCAACTGAGCACCTACTAAGTACTCCATGCATGTTAGTTCGGGCAAGAATAACCCAAAGGAGCCAGGTAACAAGTAGAGATGCTATAGTCAGGAATGTGAAAGTAAATGCCATTGGCATTCAGAATGACCCCAAGACCTGAAAATCTTGGGAAATAAAGAAACAATTCCCTTTCCTTTGAGTACCTACAATGTGCCAGCTCTAGAGTGTCGTTTACGTGCCCCCAATGAATCACACAGCAGTCAGTGGGGGAGGCCTGTTTCATGATCTTGATGAGAAACTGAGGTTCCTAATAATCTTAGTAGCTGAGACTGAAACACACATCTGAGTATATAAGCCACGGAGCATAAGGAAGGTAGACTCCCCAGGAGGAGAGGTGTGGTGGTGAATGTATATTTCAACATGACTGGCCACAGGGTGCCCAGAATAAACATTTCTGGATTTGTCTGTGAGAGTGTTTCTGGATGAGAGATTAGCATTTAAACTGGTGGACAGTAAAGTAGATTGCCCTTCCCAGTGTGGGTGAGCATCGCCCAATCCACTGGGGGCTTGAAAAATGAAAAAAGTGGAGAAAGGAAGCATTTCCTCTTTTTTGTTTCCTCACCACTTGGGCTGGGACATCTCATTCCCAGCCCTTCAGACTCCTACCTTCAGACTGGGATTTATGCCATTGGCTCCCCTGGTTCCCAGGCCTTCAGACTCAGACTGAATCATACCATTAGTGTTCTTGGGTCTCCAGTTTTCAGACCAGAGATGCCAGGACTTCTCCGCCTCCATAATCATGAGAGTCAATCCCTCATAATCAACTAATACCTATCTATCTATCTATCTATTTATCTATCTACCAATCTATATTTTATTTCTCTGAGAGGCAAGCCAGTGGGGCCATATAGGAAGGGCAAGCTTCTGTGTGGGTGAATGCTTTCTTAGGCCTATTTGGGAGTCAGCTTAGAAGAATATGGATGTGTGTGTTTAAACAAATGAATGGATGAGTAGATGGATGGGTGGATAGATGGTGGGTGGGTAGATGGATGGATGGAACCAGATTGACCAAAGCAGAGCTGGAGGTAGAGTTGGAACATTAAGCCTAGAAAGATAAGAGGGAGTCCAATCATGAAGAGCCTTGAATGCCAGTTTTCAAAGCTTGGGTTTGCTGAGGGTAATGCCTCCATGGAGGGAGGCATGACAGCTGCAGTGGGGCAGGGGGAGTGGAACTACTGGCACAAGGCTGTAAAAGATGAGTTTGGGGAATCCCCTGGCAGCCCAGTGGTTAGAACTCTGTACTCTCATTGTCCATGGCCTAGTTTCCTAGATGACTGACATCACAGTATCGTCCACAGAAGCTCCAATCCACAGCTCTTCCTTTGTCTGACCCCTGGGGACCTGGAAGTTGTCAGAGCTCCTCACACTTCCCATCGGTGGGAAAGGAAGGGGCATCCTTTCAGGCCAATTGCACAAGCCCTTCCTTTCTTTCTAGATTGAATGGCTGGAGCTGTTGCAGGGGACGACTTGTGTCCTGCAGCCCTGGTGGCTGTTGATTTGCTGGTCTTGTCATTTGGACTCTGCCTCTCTCACCTGCTGCTTAAGACCTGTTGGAGTAGGTGACTGGTGCAGGTGAGACACACACAGGGCCTTTCACACACATGCAACTACTCCAGGCTTGGGGTTGGAGTTGGGGTGAGAGGTGGTGGCAAAAAGAACACAGAGAGCTGAAAATGTCCCCCAACAGAGACAAAGCCTTTAATTCAAAGTGAGTCCCATTCAAGACTGGCATTTTGGGGACCAGCCCAGCCTCAACTATCAGTCAGAAACTGATGTGTTGCAAAGGCCACTTCTGTGTCTCCAGATGCAGACTGTGGTTTGTGAGGCTTTCACCATCAGAGAGTGGGCAAAGGCCCCACCACCTAGCCTGACCTGCCTGCCCAGCCCTGGCATGGACCCCACTGCTCCCAAAAGCTGCGTTTAACCCCTGAGGTCTGTAGGGGGCAGGAGATGCCAGCCCTGACATAGATTCCGCTGCTCCTGAGAGATGCTGTGACCTCAAGGACCCCCTGAGGTGTGTAGGGGCAGGGGGTTGGATTACCTGTCCACCTAAACCATCATCTCCTGGAAGATCTCAGTTCACTGCCAGGCCCCTGAAAAGGGATGATAGCTGGCAAAAAGATGAAGATCTCAGGTATGCAGGATTTCATAATTGTCAGTTATTCATCATAACCAAAGGAATGATCACTAATATTTCTTTGTCAAAGTGAAGTGCTAGAGCCTAGTCATTCAGTTTCATCTGACTCTGTGACCCTTTAGACTGTAGCCCACCAGACTCCTTTGCCCATGGGATTTCTCAGGCAATAATATTGGAGTGAGTTTCCATTCTCTTCTCCAGGGGATCTTCCCAACCCAGGGGATCAAATCTGTGTCTCCTGCACTGACAGGCAGATTCTTTACTGCTGAGCCACCACCTGGGAAGCCCCTGATACATGGTAGGCCCCCTGTAAATAGTTGCCCAATGAAATGATGAGTGAGCCAGTGAATGAAGAAAGACTTGGAGTCAGGGCCCCAGACCAGTCTAAGCTCTTCATGCCTTGTCAGATGGGCCCTCAGCAAGCCACGCCTCCTCTTAGGACCTCAGTTTCTGCAGCATAACCAGTGGGTGAATGAGGGAGCCCAGAGACTCTTTAATCCTCCTTGGCTTCCCTCCTTGCAGCAGCCATAGTAGTTTTTCTCCTCAAAACAGGACACCAAACGGTTAAAGCACCACCCATCATCTTTGATTTATGAAGTGGACGGCTGGACCAGGAAGCACAACAGAGACAGCCCTGCTCACTTGCAGGGGGAGGCCCCAGAGAGCAGTAATTCTGTGCACACAAAGGCGAGCGGCAGCCCTGGGCCTCGGTCATGCAAGAGATCTCACCCTGTCTCGTCCATCCCAGGATGATGCCAGGGCCAGGGTCTGCTCCTGCTCTGGGAAAGGACAGAGGTGGCTTTGTCACCTGGCCTCAGATCCACCCAGCCCAGGACCTCAGCTGCCCACCCTTTGCCCTGGGAACTGAAGTGCAACCCTGCCCCGGTCACCGCCTAGCGCTGCCTTTCAGCATCTGCCAATCTATCAAGATTCAGCTACCGCTGTGAACACATCAACTCCATGGAAAGGGAAAAAGGAACCCCTCACCACAGCAATTATTTATCCTGGCCTGAACTTCAGGTGACCTTTCTCAGTTCCACAGAAGTTGCAGTTGGGAGCACCTTGGTGGGAAGGTTTTTTTGACCCCCTTCTCTTTTTAACAAACACCTTTCTTTTTCCTGTTCCATGACCCTGTTTTGCAAAATTTTCTTTTGCAAAAAGATTTTTGGGTGGTCCTTAAGCCATGACAGGCCTGCAGCCTTGGCCTCAGACAGAGAGCAGATTTTATGTGAAAGAAGTCGTTAAAAAAAAAAAATCTGTGACTCACCCACAGGCCAGCTCACCCTTTGGACATAAACAGGGGCTGTTCTGCACCACAGGCTTTGCCGTGACCTGAGGGATCCAATATTGTAAACTCTGCGGCTGTGTGTTTGTACGTGTGTGTTCTTGAGTCGCAGGAAAATCCAGGCTGCAATAAGGGTTATGCAGGGTGTAACTCCCTGTGTAAATTTAAAGTGACCTGAGGGACATAATTACATAAATCTCATCATGAGACAATATACTTTTTATTTGTTTGAATTTTATTTGTATTGGTAAAACTGACCTGAAACTGACACAAGTTTATTAGAAAAAGGACTCTGTAAAAGCAAGTGGGCTGGTCTTCTTACTTAAGATGGATGTGCCAACTTCTAGTATGATTAGAGAAATGGATAACTCACTAACATCTGTGCAAACCACAATAAAAAGGGATTTAGTGTTACCCCAAGGAAGGCAAGAGAAGCTGTCTGTCCATTAAACGCTTTATTACAGTGCCAGCAGCTTTTTTCTAATTCAGTTATTCCTGCACAGCGCTCAGCACTCTGACTGCCTGTCATCCCACCAGACAGTGCTCGGGGCTGGGAGGTTTTGTGCAAGGTAGGTGACAATCAAATGAGCCACCGAGAAGAGAGGGGCGCCTGACCCTCGTGAAGGATTAACTACAGAAAGTGAGTGTGATCATGTCACACCATTACTTAGAATTTTCACAGTCAATTTCTGAAAATATGAGATAAGTTCTTAAAGAGGCAGTTTTCTCAGGAGCTCAGCAGACCTGGTGGGGTTTTGTTAGATGCTGCCTGGAGAGCCTGGAGAAATGGGGCCTGCCGGTGAGGGAGGACTTCTGCCGGCCTCGGGCTACCCCGTGTAGGGCACGCTGGAGCCAGGCCCCAGGGCCATTTGTGTCCAGGAGTGATGCTTCAAGAAGGAAGAAGGGGCAGTGATGCCTCCTGGGACCAGCATGCTGTTTCTCCCTCCTCCCCTACATCCTGATGTCCAGCCTCCCCTGGGGCAACAAAACTGATAGGCACGACCCTTTGGGGATCATACCAAGTGTGGGGTTTGTGGGAAGCACTTTCGGGTTAGCTGCCTGAGATGCTTGAGCTGATTTGGTGACAGGATGAACTGCTCACCTTCCATCACCTCTGTTCCACCTCTGCAACCTCCACCACCATGATCACAGTCAGCTCCAGAAGACTCTATGCCCCTAACTAACACAGGCAGGGGGCACTGTGCCAGGAGCATCAAGGGTCCTGTTCCACCAGACCTCATAGTCTGGGAGCTAAGTAAACCACACACTCTAAAATATACTATATTCCTGACACAAATACACTTGAAACATATGTAATGGGTCTGGCAAAGGTAAAGAGCAATGCAAAATAGCAAGACATATTTTAGGGCAGAGCTGAATCTAGCCCTCATTTATAGACTGGAGATCTGAGACACAGAGAGAGCTAGATTCCACCCGAGCACGCCCGGGGAGAGCAGGGAGGGAGGGCTGGGGTGAGAGCTGTCCACTTCTGCTCCCAGTCCAATGCAGTTATGCTTCTGGGAGCCCCACACAGTAGGGGCTTTGTGTCAAGCTAGACTGAAAATATGATCTCTCCCTTTGTATCCGTACATTTCAATGAGAAAAGTAAACCACAAACCCCTAAGCTTGGTTCTGCTAAAGTAATTTAACATCTGCTGCCACCTGAATCTAATTGAAACAATTCATTATCAAATTTACTGATCTGCTTAATGATTTTGTATTTCTCTCTCAAAATCACCTTCCGCCTTAGCTAGCCGACGTAAATTACTCTTCCCTTTAAATCTGAGTGCTTGCAGGGACCTGGGAGCGCTGATTCAGGCACTCTCACTTTAAAGATGGAATAACAGAGGTTCCAGGTGGGGGTCAGGAGAACTTCGACTTTTACGAAGGTCATGTAGGAAGTCAGGAAGAACTTGAACCCCATCTGTGGTGCCCTGAGTGAGGAACGGTGGTTCACAGGGAATCTCTAAAGGCAAAATGAAGCAACAGAAAGAGGGGATGAAAACAGGGGAAAAAGGAAGAAAATAAAAGGAAGAAGAAAGGAATTGAAGAAAGGGAAGATGGCAAGCTTTCTTTCCAAGCTGTGCATTTTTTTATATTTGCTCAGTGGCAGTCTGTTAAAGAAATACTTCATTGTCACTGAGCGCAGAGTCATTAAAGGCACCTTGGAAATTTGGACCCTTTTACTAGAATCAGGGCTTAAATAGGAACTTAATTTATGACACTTCTTGAGGCTGATGGCATTTTTGCTCTAAGGTAAGGTCATCGCAGTGGATCCCCCTCCCAGCACTTCCCTGTAGAACATGCCAACACAAGAGGCGTTTCCTCTTTACTTTCAAGTAACTGATTATTCAACTGCTAAAATGTAAGTCACATATGTAGGGGGGCACGTTTGAGTCCATGGTGTGTTTCTAAAAGAGAGCTTCTTTATATCGGTGTGTAAAAGAGAGGAGAGAAAAGAGGGGGGAAACCCACGAATAAGCTTGTGAATAATTAGATCAGAGAGAGATGCCACCTTTTCTCAGTGTTGGAACTGTGAGGGGAAAAAGTACTAGCATATAATTGACATAATTGATCTAGTATTTTTTTCCCTTTTTGCTGCAGTAATTTTTATGCATGCCATTGTTGCTGTTATTATCCAGGATGTGATCTTGTGTGGTTGATAATACAGACTAGATATGAATACGGGGACGCACCAGCCAATCACAAATCTATAGTGTCTATTTCTGCATCACCAGGTGCTATCTCATGGGAAATATCCTCTTTTTTGGCAGGCACACAGAGCGCTGCATTATCTGTCATTTTCATTAGATTCAAGCTACAGCTGAGCCAAAAAGACTTAGTTCTAGCATATGTGCTCAAAATGGCCAAGCTGCGATTGTCCAAATTCACCCTTTCAGGTTTGCATTACAACAACTGGAGCTAAAGCTGGAAATTAGAGTGAGCAAAAAGCCTGAATTCCATTTGGAAAACCACAAACACCATAAGCTACTAAAATTGGAGCTTATTATCATGATCACCTCTAAGGAGAAAGGAGACACTGACTTCCATCAGGAGGCTCATTTTTTAGCACCTCTTGGGTAGGGATGGAGGGTAGTGTCAGCCTGGATTCTGAGGCCTCTTAACAACGAAAACCTGAGCTGTTTCATTCCCTCTGGGCCTCCCAATATACCCTGGCCTCCTAGGATGCTGTGGATTCTGTCCCCAGGACTTGCCCTCAGCCAGCCAACTTTGAGTGCCCAAGGATGGTATCTACCGCTGGTTGTGTGATTAGTCTGGATGCCATGAAATCCAATCATACGTCCATCAGCAGAAAACTCCTACAATAGTCTTGAGAGATGAAATAATTCAACAGTCGTGAAGCTGGGTCTTCATACAAGTCTCCATCTGTTGGATAAATGTAATGCTATATTTAAACAAGTGTAGAGGACATATCCAGAAAAGGTAATGGCATCCACTCCAGTACTTTTGCCTGGAAAATCCCATGGATGGAGGAGCCTGGTGGGCTGCCGTCCATGGTGCCGCTAAGAGTCGGACACAACTGAGTGACTTCACTTTCATTTTTCACTTTCATGCATTGGAGAAGGAAATGGCAACCCACTCTGGTGTTCTTGCCTGGAGAATCCCAGGGACGGGGGAGCCTGGTGGGCTGCCATCTATGGGGTCGCACAGAGTTGGACACGACTGAAGCGACTTAGCAGCAGCAGTGGACATATCACCAAGTTAAAACCAATTTAAAACACTAAAAATGAGAGAGTTACAGGGCTTGGGAGGATAGTCACTCTATCCAGGGGACTTCATGTTATTTTAAGCACATATTAAAAAAATAGGATAGGGTAGTTGTTCAAGCAGAGAATGACTTTCTTAAAAATCAAAAGGCCAGTGGAAATGTAAAATGGTGTAACTTCTGTGGAAAATGGTATGGCAGTTCCTCAAAACATTAAATACAGAATTACTGTATGACCCAGAAATTCCACTGCTATATAAACCCAAAAGAGTAGAAAGCAGTCTGGGAGGGATCATCACATACCCATGTACATAGTAGCATTATTCACAATAGTCAAAATGTGGAATCAACCCAAGAGTCCACCAACAGACTGATAAATAAACAAAATGTGGTCAGTGCATACTATGAAAGAGTGAAAAGTGGAAGCGTTAGTTGTTGAGTTGTGTCCAACTCTTTGCAACCCCATGGACTCTAGCCTGCCAGGCTCCCCTGTCCATGAAATTCTCCAGGCAAGAATACTGGAGTGGGTCCATTCCCTTCTCCAGGGGATGTTCCTGACCCAGGGATCAAACCCAGGCCTCCTGCACTGCAGGCAGATTCTTTACCATCTGAGCTACCAGGGAAGCTTGACAATGAAATATTATTCAGCCTTAAAAAGAAGGACATTCTGACACTTGCTACAACATGGATGAATTTGAAGAGATTATGCTAAGTGAAATAAAGCAGGCACAAAAGGATAAACATTGTATGATTCTATGATTCCACTTTTACAAAATACCTAAAGTAGTCAATTTCACAGAAGGAAGACAGAGGGGTGATTGTCCAGTGCTGGGGGAGGGGAGAGGGTGGAGCTATTGAGGCACAGGTGCAGAGTTTCTCTTTTGCATGATGAAGAGGACTCTGTGGATGGAGTGTGGAGACAGTTGCATAACAACACGAATGTAGTTAATCACATTGAATTACACATTTAAGATGGCAATTTTTATGTGTATTTTACCACAATAAAAACTTGAAAATAAATGATTGGAATGATACATTTATGTTATATATTTTTATTTATGTATATATACACATTTATATGTGGCTTCCCTGGTGACTCAGATGGTAGAACGACTGCCTGCAATGTGGGAGACCCAGGTTCGATCCCTGGTTAGGAAGATGCCCTGAAGAAGGAAATGGCAACTTGCTCGAGTATTCTTGCCTGGTAAATCCCTTGGACAGAGGAGCCTAATAGGCTACAGTCCATGTGGTCGCAAAGAGTTGGATATGACTGAGTGACTTCACTTTCACTTATACATACCACAATTAAATACTAAAAAGCAATTGGTTTGAATTTGTTTCTTTAAATCCCCTTTACTGACTTGCAGCCCAAAGATGCAAGTTGATGTCACCAGATGCCAACAGAAATTTTGGACCTCAACATCCTCTTTGGGTTCAAAACAGTGTCTGAGCCGCAATTAAGTACCTCTGTTAACAAACAAACAAACAACAACAACAAAAACTCTCCTGGCAGCTTTGCAGAAGCCACCACCTGGACCCACAGTCTGCTCGAGTCTGTGCCCCAGTGATTCCAAGTTGACATTGAGGATGAGCCCTTGGGCCATGTTTCCTTTGAGCTGTATGCAAAGTTCAAAAGATAGTAGAAACAGCCAGAATTTGCCTGTAAGAGTGCATGCTGTCCCAGAATTATCTTGTGTTTTATGCCAGGGCAGTGACTGCACACATCACAATAGCAGAGGATTTCTACAGGGAGAAATTGGCTGATGGAAGCTTTGTCCTGAACCATATACTGGTGGTATCGTGATATAATGTCCAGGGCAAGTAGTTCACCATTTGGGACCAGTGAAGGACAAGCAAGCAGGGAGAGAGGCGGTATGAACATTTAGGAAGCCAGGAGTACTTTGGATCCAGGAGTGCAAGCTCAGGAAGGAGATCACCATAGCTGTGTATGTGTGCGTGCTCAATCGCGAGGTCATGTCCAACTCCTTTGCAACCCCATGAACTGTGGTCTGCCAGGCTCTTCTGTCCATAGGATTTCCCAGGAGAGAATACTGGAGTAGGTTGCCATTTCCTCCTCCAGGGAATCTTCTTGACCCAGGGATCAGATATGCATTGGCAGGCAGATTCTTTACTACTGCACGACCTAGGAAGCCCTCACCATAGCTGAGTGGAGGCAAAGCTGATGATGGTTATTTTGCCATAACAAAATATTAGGATGACTTTCACAGACATTTATTGTCTCTTACTTTAATGGTAAGGTCATTAATCCCATCATGAGGGCTCCACCCTCATGACTTCATCTTGTTACTGAGTCCAAGCTCATACAGCTCTTGCCACACAATAATAGGACAATAAATGGAGAGATGAGTTGTTGGTGCTGCTGCTGCTGCTAAGTCGCTTCAGGCGTGCCTGACTCTGTGCAACCCCATAGACAGCAGCCCACCAGGCTCCTCTGTCCCTGGGATTCTCCAGGCAAGAATACTGGAGTGGGTTGCCATTTCCCTCTCCAATGCATGAAAGTGAAAAGTGAAAGTGAAGTCGCTCAATTGTGTCCGACTCTTCATGACCCCATGGATTGCAGCCTACCAGGCTCCTCCGTCCGTGGGATTTTGCAGGGAATAACAACTTTATTCAGAAATCCAGCCGACCAAGAAGATGGTGGACTAGTGTTCCAAAGAATCATCTTACTCAAGTTAGAATTCAGACTTCTTTTATACTAAAAGAGAGGGTGTATATTTGATTGCTGTAAACTTGGTGCTGAAATCCTTTGCTCTTGCAGGTGCCCACATAGGTCAGGTCATAGTGTTCCTAGAAACTTCCAACAAGACAAATGGTATTCTCTGTTTTGCCACTTGTCATCTCTGTGTAAATAGAAGTGTTATACCTTTAAAAATCAGAGCTTTAAGAATGGGCTGGAGAAGGCAATGGCACCCCACTCCAGTACTCTTGCCTGGAAAATCCCATGGATGGAGGAGCCTGGTAGGCTGCAGTCCACGGGGTCGCTGAGTCAGACATGACTGAGCGACTTCCCTTTCACTTTTCACTTTCATGCACTGGAGAAGGAAATGGCAACCCACTCCAGTGTTCTTGCCTGGAGAATCCCAGGGACAGGGGAGCCTGGTGGGCTGCCATCTATGGGGTCGCACAGAATCAGACATGACTGATGCAACTTAGCAGCAAGAATGGGCTATCCCATATATTTAGGCTATAGACAACATTCTTAACTCATAGCAAAAGCACTATAATATAAAATTAAAGAAACAGATCCAATATAGAGTCAGATTTGTTCCCCATTACAATTTAGCCCTAATTACCATCCAACCACCCCAGTTCCGATACTGATACCTCACAGGGTTCTTGGACTTCCCCAGTCAGTAGAAATGGACTAGAGGCCAGACAAGAAATTCAGGCAAGGCTTAACTGGGGCCGCTGCTGTAGCAGGGGAGAGTGAGAACAATAAACAGGTTCCTTTGTGCCCTGCCTAAGTAGGGAGTAGGGGTTATATGGTTTCTCCTATAGGGTAAAGCTAGAGGTGTGTCCAGGGGTCCAGCTGGAGATGTGACCTAGGTGTTCTGCTCACCTCTTCAGTGGTTTTGTGTGCAGGGGGAACGTGCAGTACCCTGCTTTTGCCCCCAGATCTTTAGAAGTGATAATTGGGTGTTTTTTGGTCTTTTTGTATCTTTTTGTCCAGAACTTGCCCTAAATGAGCAGGTACACAGTTATTTTTAGCCCCATATAATTTCTTTGTATTTTGTTACTTAAGGAGAGATGTGTCCAGGTGCAAGCTCTGCAGTACTGCAGCAAGGGTCCCAGCTCCCAGCCTGTACCGAGATAGGGTTGGGGTTTCAACGTATGAGTTTGGGGGACACAAACATTCAGTCTGTAACAAATGTGGTGTTTATCTGAGCCATTCATCCTGTAGCTGGAGTGAGTGTCCCATATTAACTCAGCTCTCAGCCCTTGCACCTCCTGTTCTCACTTCCTGCCATTCTCTGGGCTCCATGTTTCTGCTTCCAACTCCAATCAGACTGGAGGATTCAGTTTATGAACAACAAATTAAGTAACCTACAAAATATCTGATTTTTAAAAGATATTCTCCTACAGGAGCCCTCCCTGTTGTCTATTAACTGTACCATGTTTTGAAACAACATAATTTTTTTATTAAAATAAATTTTCTCTTGTATTTTCCCTTCAATTATCACCATGTTACTGGAAACGAGGTAAGGCAATCAGAAAACAGTTGAGTGAGAGAATATACAAACAAACTTTCAAACTGTCTTTCAGCAAGTGAGGCTGAAGTTATTGAATATGCAAATTGCCTTATTAAAAGAAGAATGATGTCTTTTTCAGCAATCAGTTTAATTACAGTGGAACCCTTCAATAGAGAAATCAACTTGTTTCTCAGAATAAAAATTCTTTAGAGAGGGAATTTAGGTATAACACATCTAAATGAGAAGATTTACATGGGGCAGAAAAAAGAACTTACATAAATGGAGCACGAGCTGCCAGGAGAGGTGCAGGAGATACCAGATGCCTAGTTGCCCTTCCTGCATCCTGCTGAGCCCTGTTACCTGTCTTCCATTCTCCTGCTCCAAAGCTCAAAGAGAGGGAAGGTGTAAAGACCTATGAAAGGGATTTATCTGAAGGATACATAAGGCTATATATTCCCTACAGGAGTGGTACGGATTGTGTGGGGTGAGGTGCTTAAGTGCTAGGACCAGAACAGAAGTGATTAAATCATTAAGAAGACTTTTCATCAGAATTCTGTCCATTCTACTCCAAATGTTTCCCTCTCCCTTCTAGTGACCATCAAACTTTGCTCTTCATCAGACAGAGACAACAATGGCCACTAGTGAAGACCTCAGGAAGTTGTTTTGGCTGGGGTAAATAGGTCCAGAGAGATCCATATCCCACATCCTATACAGTCAGATGCTTCAGTATCATGGGACCTATGGAAGGGTGGCAGACCAGGACTAGGGCAGAGATTTGAAACCAGACTTCTTGGGTTGAATCTTGGCTACACAGAACATTAACTTATTGACTGCAGGCAAATTGTTTATCTTCTGTATGCTTCTGTTTCCTTGTCTATAAGGTGAGGAGATAACCCTGTCTATGTCACAGGATGGTTCTGAAATTTAAAGAGGCAACAGCTGAGTGTACTAGCTTGCATGTAGCAGGCACTCAAAGTTAGTTGGTAGTAGTGGAGGCAGCAGTAGCAATAGCTCACATCTCCTCTGCACACCCTGATGCTTTGTTACCTTAACTTTCACACAGTCTGAAATGCAAAACATGAAATTCACACATGCTCAAGGAATGCACAGGCAAGTGTTCCTTCAGTGAACCTTGTAATCTTGAGCATCTACCATATGTCATCAGTGAACAAGACTGGGAAAAAAAAAAAACACCTCTGTCCTTTCTCGTTCTAGTAGAAAGACAATAAATAAAAAGCATGATAAACATATAAATGATAGAGTGTTTCAGAAGTATCCACATGGACAAAAGGAGAAAGCAAAGAAAGATGTCTCAGAAGATCTGGGATGAGGTGAGCAGCTGTCATCTAGGTAGATGGTCAAAGTGGGTCTCATCAAGAAGGTGAATCGTAAGCAAAGACTTCTAGTAGGAGAGGAAGAGAGCCATGGATATGTAGGGGGGAAAGTTCCAGGCAGAGTTACAAATGCCCTGGGAGAGCAGTGAGTCTTTCAAGTTCCAGGCACAGCAGCAGGTCAGTGGGTCCGGAGAGATATTGGAGAAAAGTTGGAGACAGTGTCAGAAAGCAATAGAAGCCAGATTACATAGAGCCTTGGGGGCCACCATAATGATTTTGGCTTACAATTGGATGAAATGAGGAAGCTTTAGAAGATTTTGATCAAAGGAGTAGTATTGTCTGACTCATATTTTAAAAGGAAAATAACAATTTTGAGTTAACTGGGATGAATATGGGACCTGTGAGGAGACTACTACACATATCTGGACTGGTCACAGTGGATATGAGAATACTCTAAATGTGGGAAAATTTTTAAGGACAATCCAATGCACTTTAATAGATTAAATGTGGATCCGAGAGACAGAAAGGAGATGAGATGACTCCAAGATTTCATTTAATTAAAACACACTACTTTGAAAACAAGGAATCCCTGACAACCTTGTTTATTGTGAAAACAAGCCTACATTTACATTTACATGATTTAAATTGCCACGTATTTACCTAGAGTACTGAACTAACACAACTAAATACCGCATATTAAAAATGAAAGCAAATTAAGAACATATCACCTACATCTCAGATAAGGAAAAGTTCATATGAAGAAATTCAAGTGATAGATAGGTTACACTCACCAATATTTTATTTTTGCATCTTTCTTGAACACAACAAATCTTTTCCTACCTCAGAGCCTTTGCACGTGTGATTCCTTATTCCTAGAGCATCCTTCTCACATGTTTGAACAGTTGGCTCTTTTTCCTCCTTAGCTCACTTATCCTTTCCAATTGGATCATATATCTGTTGTATTAGTCAGGGTTTTCAGAAAAACAGAACTAATAAGGTGCATATAAAAAGAGAAAGAAGTTTCTTATAAAGAATTGGTTCACATGATTACAGAAACTGAGAAGTCTGAAGGTCTATAGTCATTAAGCTAGAAAATCAGGAAAGCTGATGGTTTAAGCTCCCCTCTGAAAGCTAGCAGGCCTAGAATCCAAACGGGGCAGATGTTTCAGCTTGAATGTGAAGGCTGGAAAAATGATGTCCCAGATAATGCATTCAGGCAGAAAGAGTTCCCTCTTATTCTTGAGACAATCAGCCCTTTCCTTCTATTTGGGCCTTCAACTGATTGAATGAGGCCCACCCACATTGGGAAGGGCAATCTGCTTTGTTCAGTCTACTGATTCAAATGTTAATCTCATCCCAAACACCCCTACAGACACACCCAGAATAATATGTCAGGGTGCCCCCAACGGGCACACATAAAATTAACCATTACACCTGCTTTGTCCCTATTGCTTTTGTCATTTTATAAGATTATCTTAGTTTTTGGTTGTTTCTCTATCTATCTATGTGCTTGTCTTCCCTGTGAGAAGATAATCTCTGCCAGCAGTTTGCTGAACAAATGAATAAGTGAATAAATGAAGGAAAAAGAATTGCACATGTGATTTGAGTTTTAGGAAAGAGAGGCATGGAATTTCACTGAGACCAGGTGATGTTGGTGCAGTGAGATGATGGTACTTGATGAGAAACAGAAGGAGCCTGAGGAAGACTGGATGGGACTGGGATGAGGGACTGGGGAGGAAGTAGATGGGATGAGATCAAACCTTATGGGAAGAAACAGAAATCCATCTCTGACAGCCAAATCCCCCTGCATGCATTCTGGCTTTTATTTTTAATCTGGAGTAAAACATCTCCTGACCTGACCCCACTGACTATCAGCCAATGCAACAAATCAAAGCCCAGATCAGGGTGGGTCCTGGGCTGGGCTTCTCTGGGAAAGTGAGGGGGCAGCAAGACTGGAAACGAACTCATGGTCTCATTCCAGCTCTGGGGGGCCATTTGTCTGAGGACACAGGGGCCGGGTGGGCCCAGTTCATCACAATGGCAAGGCCACCTCCAGAGGCCCAGACTGGGACAGTTAGGAGGGAGAGCCCCATAGACACAAACAACCTTCTGCCAGAGTTCTTACATCTGGATTCCCATGGGCACATGGAGTTCTGTGTTTTGTTGATTGATTTTAATGAAAAATGAAAAGAGAAGCTGTCTTCAAGTGTTAAATGCTATGTGCATAAATGTTATCAAAACGGCAAAGAAAAATGCCCCACAGATGACTTAAGCTAAAATCTTCTTTCCCAAGTTGTCATGGGATTTTTTAAAATAAATCTTAAACAGCATGATTCGTTTTAGAGACAGTGTTTGCAGTATCTTCCTCAGGGGTTCTCTGCAGTGAGGTTCTAGAGGGGCTGAACTGTGTGGTCAGCATTTGATCAGAGTCTCAGAGACAGGACAGGTCTTTCTGGGTGGGGTCACAGCCTGGGGAGGGGAAAGACAACTACTTGGACCCTGGGTAGGCAGGGAGGGACCAGAGCACAGAGACTCTGGCCTCAAGCAAAGTATGTCCACACCCTGTCCTTCCAGGCAGGGGTGGCCCCTGCTGGGGACAGGTTAGGAGCCACTATATGGTGGTCAGTGCCTTTCCTGCTGCTTCTTGTCCGAGAACGAGGGGCCTGGTCCCTGTCTGTAGCCAGCCTGACTCAGTGCCTGGGCCTTGGGAAGGTTCTGCTCTGGGAATCAAAAAGATAGAGACCCAGCCCTACCCATAGGAACCTACGATCATGGGAGGAACCCTACAAGGGGAGAGAGGCCCACTCTGGGACAAGAGGGACTATGACCTGGGTCTGCAGAGCTCAGGGTGGGACAATTCTGGGACCAGAGCCCTTGAGTCAGTTTATATGGGAGGTGAAAGGAGATGGCTCTCCAAACGGGTGGCAGGGACCAAGGAAAGAGCCAGTGTTGAGAATAACCTACTCCAATGAATGGCTAGGAGCTGGCCCTATCTACATTCAATACAGAAATTCCCTAGATCCCAACAGGCCTAAGGATGTGGGGTCAGGGGAAGAATGGTGGACACAGCTGTGGGAGTTGACAATCAAGCCTCTAACTTTTTAAAGTGACTGTGGAGCATCAAGCTGAAAAAGAACACAGACAAGTCAGTAAGAAACAACTCAAAAGGAAATTAGAAAAAGATGTAAAGAGACCCTTTACAGAAGTGGATATCCAAGTAGCCAGTGAACATGCTAATAGGGGCTGGACCTTGTAACCATCAGGGAAATGTAAATAAAAACCACAGTGAAATATCAGCACACAGAATGGCAAAGCCAGAAAAGATGAAAAGAGCCAGGGATTGGCAAGCCTGTAGAGCCAACAGAGCTCTCAGCCCTGCTGGCGGGGATTGGTACAACCACTCAGGAAAGCCGTTGTGCACCGTCTTCCCTGTGTATGTTCCACCAGGTACCTGCTCCACTATGCTCTGCCTGCAGGGCGGCACCTGGTCAGTTCATGCACCAGCCGCACTAAACAGAATCACCTGCATGGGAAACCATAAAAAATCCATCCACAGGAGGGCAGGGGCGGGGGATAAATGGACTGCTGTTCAGTTATAAGATGGATGACTGCAGGCATGTTGTAATTCAGTTTAAGCATTTCTAAAAAGGCCTTGGAATATGGAATGAAGCAGGGCAAAGGCTAATAGAATTTTGCCAAGAGAACACACTGGTCATAGCAAATACCCTCTTCCAACAACACAAGAGAAGACTCTGCACATGGACATCACCACATGGTCAACACCGAAATCAGATTGATTATATTCTTTGCAGCCAAAGATGGAGAAGCTCTATACAGTCAGCAAAAACAAGACCGGTAGCTGACTGTGGCTCAGATCATGAACACCTCATTGCCAAATTCAGACTGAAATTGAAGAAAGTATGGAAAACCACTAGACCATTCAGGTATACCTAAATCAAATCCCTTATGATTATACAGTGGAAGTGAGAAATAGATTTAAGGGCCTAGATCTGATAGATAGAGTGCCTGATGAACTATGGAATGAGGTTTGTGACATTGTACAGGAGACAGGGATCAAGACCATTCCCATGGAAAAGAAATGCAAAAAAGCAAAATGGCTGTCTGGAGAGGCCTTACAAATAGCTGTGAAAAGAAGAGAAGCGAAAAGCAAAGGAGAAAAGGAAAGATATAAACATCTGAATGCAGAGTTCCAAAGAATAGCAAGAAGAGATAAGAAAGCCTTCTTCAGCAATCAATGCAAAGAAATAGAGGAAAACAACAAAATGGGAAAGGCTAGAGATCTCTTTAAGAAAATTAGAGATACCAAGGGAATATTTCATGCAAAGATGGGCTTGATAAAGGACAGAAATGGTATGGATCTAACAGAAGCAGAAGATATTAAGAAGAGGTGGCAAGAATACACAGAAGAACAGTACAAAAAAGATCTTCACGACCGGGATAATCACGATGGTGTGATCACTCATCTAGAGCCAAACATCCTGGAATGTGAAGTCAAGTGGGCCTTAGAAAGCATCACTACAAGCAAAGCTAGAACAAAGCTATGAACAAAGATAGAATTCCAGTTGAGCTATTTCAAATCCTGAAAGATGATGCTGTGAAAGTGCTGCACTCACTATGCCAGCAAATTTGGAAAACTCAGCAGTGGCCACAGGGCTGGAAAAGGTTTTCATTCCAATCCCAAAGAAAGGCAATGCCAAAGAATGCTCAAACTACCGCACAATTGCACTCATCTCACACGCTAGTAAAGTAATGCTCAAAATTCTCCAAGCCAGACTTCAGCAATACGTGAACCATGAATTTCCAGATGTTCAAGCTGAATTTAGAAAAGGCAGAGGAACCAGAGATCAAATTGCCAACATCCGCTGGATCATCGTAAAAGCAAGAGAGTTCCAGAAAAACATCTATTTCTGCTTTATTGACTATGCCAAACCCTTTGACTGTGTGGATTACAATACACTGTGGAAAATTCTGAGCGAGATGGGAATACCAGACCACCTAACCTGCCTCTTGAGAAACCAATATGCAGGTCAGGAAGCAACAGTTAGAACTGGACATGGAACAACAGACTGGTTCCAAATAGGAAAAGGAGTACGTCAAGGCTGTATGTTGTCACGTTGCTTATTTAACTTCTATGCAGAGTACATCATGAGAAACGCTGGGCTGGAAGAAGCACAAGCTGGAATCAAGATTGCCGGAAGAAATATCAATAACCTCAGATATGCAGATGACACCACCCTTATGGCAGAAAGTGAAGAGGAACTAAAAAGCCTCTTGATGAAAGTGAAAGTGGAGAGTGAAAAAGTTGGCTTAAAGCTCAACATTCAGAAAATGAAGGTCGTGGCATCTAGCCCCATCACTTCATGGGAAATAGATGGGGAAACAGTGGAAACAGTGTCAGACTTTATTTTGGGGGGCTCCAAAATCACTGCAGATGTTGATTGCAGCCATGAAATTAAAAGATGCTTACTCCTTGGAAGGAAAGTTATGACCAACCTAGATAGCATATTCAAAAGCAAAGACAATACTTTGCCAACAAAGGTCCATCTAGTCAAGGCTATGGTTTTTCCAGTAGTCATGTATGGATGTGAGAGTTGGACTGTGAAGAAAGTGAGCACCAAAGAATTGATGCTTTTGAACTGTGGTGTTGGAGAAGACTCTTGAGAGTCCCTTGGACTGCAAGGAGATACAACCAGTCCACTCTAGAGGAGATCAGTCCCAGGTGTTCTTTGGAAGGAATGATGCTAAAGCTGAAACTCCAGTACTTTGGCCACCTCATGCGAAGAGTTGACTCATTGGAAAAGACTCTGATGCTGGGAGGGATTGGGGACAGGAGGAGAAGGGGATGACAGAGGATGAGACGGCTGGATGGCATCACCAACTCGATGGACATGAGTTTGGGTGAACTCCGGGAGTTGTGATGGACAGGGAGGCCTGGCATGCTGCTATTGGGGTCACAAAGAGTCGGACACGACTGAGAGACTGAACTGAACTGAAAAATGACTTGGGGTTGGGAAGAGTGGGAGGAGCTAAGGCCTTAGGGCGGGCTCCTGGGAGCTGGAGGAGAGGACTGATGACAGTGGTGGTGTCGGTGGTGCTTTGTGGCTTTGAGAGCGTAAATCAGACCGTGACACCCCTGTTTCCGGCTCTGTGATGCATTTTGGCTGCACTTAAGATGAAACCCAAGCTCGGCCCCCACGACCGCGTGTCCAGCCCCCACCTGCACTTCCTCTCTATCCTCACTCACTCTGCCTAGCCACATTGCCCTTGTCAAGGTCACTCCCGCCTCCAGACATTTCTCTGGCTCTATTTTTCTTCCTCTAGAGTTTTATTCAGTTCGTCTCTTGAGAGAGGTTCCCTGACCACCGTTGGAGTCACTGCATTAATTGTACAAGCCAAGGGGGGGCTGCTGTATCCCCTCTCCCCAGGGTCCACGTAATGACACCTTGGGGTTGGTGCAGGATGCTGCCTAGCCAGACGCTCCTTCTTCCTTGATACTTCACTCCATTTTCTTCCTAGGTGTTAATATAGACGTTCAGTTGTCTGAAATGGCCTTGTTCATTGTCATTTGTTCATTGTCTGTTCTGTCCCACGAGAATAGAAGGTCTTCGAGGGCAGAGACCTCATCCTTCTTGTTTACAGCACTAGCCCCAATGCCTAAGTCAAGATAGGTGTTTACTAATTAATTACATGTTGAATGAATTAATAAAAGGACAGCTGGGAAGTGAGGGTGACTGTGGGAGCTCCCAGAGCCGGCGAGGCCCTCAGCCCAGGGCCTACACAGACCACCCCAACTAGCCCCTATCTTGCTGGACTGCTGAGAGAATTAGTATGATCCCCATTTTCCAGGTTGGAAACCTGAGGCTTGGAGACAAGAGAGGTGGTGTTCATGAGAAAGGATCACAACTGAAATTTAAACTCAAGTTTGCTCTCCACCCAGACCCTGCTCAGAGCACAGACTCCTCTACCTGCTCATCACTGGGCAGACTCTGGGACCTCCTGGAATTGCAGCCTTTGGACTGAAACAAGGGGGCTGCTGGGGATACCCTAGGCCTGGCATGGTCCAGGGACAAGCCCTGTGGGTACTGCCAGGAGTCCCTCCCCTGTGCTTCCCCCATCTGAGAATGGTGCTGGCAGCTGCTGCAGCCCAGTAAGCTCAGAGACTGTCTGTTTCATTGCCGGAGACAGCTTTCAGAGCAGTCCAAATCCTCTTCAAACCACCTTGGCAGCGTCTGGCCACGCTGGCCAGATCAAATTTGAAGTTCCAGTGGCTGACGGGCACCAGCTGACGTGATGACAGAAGCGGTTGGGTCAGTGCTTCCTAGCCGGTTTGTTCCTCATGGAAGTTGAGGCCATGGCTCCCCGCAGCCCTAGCTCCACTCCCCTCAGAGCACTGACACCCTGCCTAGGTGCACGCTGTCTGCCGGGCACTCTGGGGTCCTGCATGTGGCACCCCCATAGCCCGTACATGTGTCTGCCAGGTTTCCTGCACCCTGTGACCCCTCAGCCCCTCACCCTCTGGACCCCCTAATGTAAGGAATCTCAGGCAGGGAAACTGCGTTCCTCTTCTCTACCTGAAACCGAAGCTCTCTCCTCCTGAAGCACCCTCTTTTATATGGCCCAGCTGTCTTCTGCACAGGACCTGGGTGCCCACCACACCCCTCCACAACCGCCAGTTGTCTAATTAGCAGTTCCCAGCAGGGTAGCCACAAAGACACTTGACAAGAAAGCCTTCACACCCAGCCCAGGCTGAGTTCCAATATGTGGAAATGACTGGTATTTCCTATAAATCAAGAAGGACTAAAAGTCACGCCTTCTGTAAGGCCCCAAACCTATTTGCATCCTGCGTGGCCTCATTCTGGGACAGAAAGGACTGGAGCCACAGTGCGACAGCAGGGCACACTGGCCTCCAACTCTGCACCACCTCACGTTCCCACCTCCCCACACTGCCCTCCAGGAAGCCCAGTCAGAAGGGAGGAGCCAGGTTTGTTGGGACCCTGGGATTTGGGCCCCAGGGAGATTGTCTCCCTTTGTGCACATGCGATGTTGCTTCAGTCGTCAGACTCGTTGCAACCCCATGGACCAGGCTCCTCTGTCCATGGGATTCTCCAGGCAAGAATACTGGAATGGGTTGCCGTGCCCTCCTCCAGGGGAACTTCCCAACCCGTCGATTGAACCCGTGTCTCCTGCATTGCAGTCGAGTTCTTCACTGTCT
Source organism: Budorcas taxicolor (assembly GCF_023091745.1). Classification (NCBI taxonomy): domain Eukaryota; kingdom Metazoa; phylum Chordata; class Mammalia; order Artiodactyla; family Bovidae; genus Budorcas; species Budorcas taxicolor. Next base: position 43,229,326 of record NC_068927.1, read on the forward strand.
GAGACACCCGGGAAGCCTGCTTGGTTCCCTAGAGCTGCCAAAATTTGACACATCTCCTAAAGTGATGGGGTGGGTGAAGAAAGCCATTATGCAAAGTTTCAGCCTCCTGTGGGTAGATAACAGGCTGGGGGAGGGGGGAGGGAGAGGGCAGGAAGCAAGGCCCTTGTCCTTGTCCCTAATGCAAGCACACTGACAGGGGCTCTGGATCGCAGTCAGGTCCCCTAGGGCACGGCCTGGGCCTCATTCCTGGGTCCTCCCCTCTGCAGACCCAGCACCTAGGGGCCGGATAGTTACAAGAATGCCGAGAGTATTTAGCAGGCTATCATACTAGCTTTCCTGGGGCTGCTCTAACAAATTACTACGAACTTGGTGACTTAAACAAGAGAAATGTATTCTCTCACAGTTTCAGAGGCCAGATGTCTGGAGTCAGGGTGTCAGTGGGGCTGTGTTCCCTCGGGGGCTCTAAGGGAATATACACCCCTTGCCTCTTCCAGCCGCTGGCAGCTGCTGTCAATCACAGCATCCCTTGATTTGTAGTCACGTCACTCCCATCTATGGTCTGTCTATACATCCCTTCTGTGCTGTGTGCTGTTAGGTGTAATTCCCTAGGCATTTCTCTTATAAGGTTACACGTGATCACATTTAGGACCCACCTGAGTAAGCTAAGCTAAGCCCCTCCTTTCAAAATCCCACATGTGGCAATATTCACAGGTTCCAGGGGTTAGAAAGCAAATATATTTTGAGGGAGATGTACTTTTCTGTCTACTACAGCTATTACTGAATACCTTGCGCTCTCAGGACAGGCTTTGTCTCATTGGATGCTCGCGGCTACAGTTGGGCCAGGTGCTGGCATTGCCACATTGGATGCATGGGGCAGGCGGAGAGTGGGACAGAGCAGAAACATCGATGTTCCTGATGATAATGGAACAGACATCTAGAGGCTCTGGTCATTCTGCTTAGATGCGCTGCACCCACTGGGAGCACTGTGGATACAGAGTCTTGTGTATTGGAGCACTGTGGACCTGGCCTTGGTGACCGGCGTGGAGGTTCATGGAGTCTGATAGCCCTGAGGCTAATCCTGTTTCTGCCTCAGTTTCCACATTACACCAGCTCACAGCAGGATTATTCTGCTTATTAGGGAAAACTGCATATTAGGGAAAACAGCATATGAAGATCCATAGCTCAGGGTGTAGCAAAGAGTATCCTGTCAATGATTATTCCTTTTATTTAATCGGATAAATGTTCCTGATCCCTCTAGGGTGCTAAGCTGGGTGATGGAAGAGTTTGCAGGGAGAGCGTCAGCACCTCCCGGTCACTAGCACCAGCAGCAGTGGTAGGAGCTCTCCGGGGACAGTGCCAGTTGCTCCTTGTCTGTCCCCTCTTTCATGCCTGCCTACCACAAAGACACATCGAGAACATTCCTTCTAATGTGCTGGTGTGGGGGTGACACAAGTCCCTTCTCTCGTGAGGCGTGGGGCAAGAACAGAAGGAAATTATGTTCCGGGGTGAGAAGTGTTATCCGAGTTGTCATCTGGATCTTAGAGGATGCTGCTGCTGCTGCTGCTGCTAAGTCGCTTCAGTCGTGTCCGACTCTGTGCGACCCCATAGATGGCAGCCCGCCAGGCTCCCCTGTCCCTGGGATTCTCCAGGCAAGAACACTGGAGTGGGTTGCCATTTCCTTCTCCATGCATGAAAGTGAAAAGTCAAAGTGAAGTCACTGAGTCGTGTCCAACTCTCAGCGACCCCATGGACTGCAGCCTACCAGGCTCCTCCGTCCATGCGATTTTCCAGGCAAGAGTGCTGGAGTGGGGTGCCATTGCCTCCTCCTCTTGGAGGATAGAGCTGTAAAAAAGGAGAGGGGAGCAAGGTCTCTTCTAAGGGGCATTGCTTGAACTGAGTCCCACAGGATACAACCACTGGATACTTGAGCTTTAAGTGTCAACAACTGAAAGCTTGCTAAAGATGGGTGCACTCTGCGTCTTGGGGAAAGGGGTGATGGGGATCAGGAAACAATGGCTGACAGCATGATAAGAGCCTTGCTCGGGGAGACCCTGGTGACAGCACTGCGTGGGGATTGCATGGTCCTAAGAGGAGAGTGAAAAAGCTGGCTTCAAACTCAACATTCAAAGAACTAAGATCATGGCATCCAGTCCCATCACTTCACGGTGAATAGATGGGGGGAAAATGGAAACAGTGACAGACTTTATTTTCTTGGGCTCCAAAATCACTGAGGATGGTGATTGTAGCCTTGAACTTAAAAGTGGCTTGCTCGTCGGAGGAAAAGTTATGACAAACCTAGACAGCATATTAAAAAGCACAAACAGACCTTTGCCAACAAAGCTCCATAGGTCTGTGGGAGAAGACTCTTGAGAGTCCCTTGGACTTCAAGGAGATCAAACCAGTCAATCCTAAAGGAAATCAATCCTGAATATTCATTGGTATGATGGATGCTGAAGCTGAAACTCCAATTCTTTGACCACCTGATGCGAAGAGTTGACTCATTGGAAAAGATCCTGATGCTGGGAAAGATCGAGGACAGGAGGAGAAAGGGACAACAGAGGATGAGATGGTTGGATGGCATCATTGACTTAATGGTCATGAGTTTGAGTGAGCTCTGGGAGATAGTGAAGGACAGGGAAGCCTGGCATGCTATATTCCATGGGGTGGCAAAGAGTCTGACATGACTCAGGGGCTGAAAAATGACTGGGTGGTCAGAGTCCTGGCAGGAAATCCACACCCCAGAGTGGCTAGAGAGAGTTTAAGGACAAGACCACTCACAACAGTGGGGGAAGTAGTCAAAGAAAACAGCAAGGGATGAAGAGGCGCCCAAGGACTAGCAGCAGTGAATAGTCATAACCAGCACCACCTCAAAGCCCGAAGGGTCAAGGAGAGAGCCATCTCCAGACCCGGAGATCTCCAGCAGCGGGAGAGAGCCATCTGATGGGAACTGTGGCCTTCAGCAGAGGAATGCCACCACTCTCAACCTAGGCCTCAGAAGGGAGAAAGTCACGGCAATAACTGCCAACTGCCCTCATTCTCTTGTGGGCTCTCCAATGTCCATTCCTAGCCAGAAATCGGAGGGTCTGGGAGCCCGTGGCTGAAGTCCTTCTGGATCAGTTTCCTGGAGTACAGAGCAGGAAGAGAAGAACGGGCTGTAGGTCTGGAGGGGCAGAGAATCCTCCCTGCTGATCAAGATGGTGAAAAAAAAATGATGATAACAGTATGATGGTGCTGTTGCTGATGGTGGTGGTAATTGGGATGATGATGGTGGCCTTGACAGTGTGCTTATGGCAGCGATGGTGGTGATGTCAGTGCTAGTGATAATGATGCTGATGATGATGGCGGTGATGGCGGTGATGGCGGTGATGGTGATAATGGTGGCAGTAATGGTGAGGGTTTTGGTGATGATGGCAGTGATAACGTGGTGATGGCAGAGATGGTGGTGATGGTGGTGTTAGTGATTATGATAGTGATGATGGTGATGGTGACGGAGATGACAATGATAGTAAAGAGTTTTTACATTTCTATATAACCACTCACTGTTCTAAGGGCTTTCAAACTTCACACCAGCCCATTAAGATAACACAGTAGAAATTTTCAGAAACTTGGGAGATCTATACATGGATCAATAGCCAGAATTATCCTCTGCTCCCTTGGACCTCCCCCAAAACACATGGTTTGGCAAAGCACCTGATCCTAGTGACTTGTATTTTAATTATATGTGGATTTGCTCATCTTCCTTACTTCTCTGTGAACTTCTCTAAGTTTGATGTCTGATTATCACTGAAAGCCAGGTCTTGACAGTGGCTAAGTAGACTGCCTACCACTCAAAAATTGCAAGCCAATGATGATGAATCAGTGAATGAATGAATGAGCAAGTGAATAAAGAGAGACTCTGTGACAACAGGATGTGGAAAGTTAGGTCTGGACTGAGACCTGCTCTCCTGGCCTATCACAGGCATTTAGCATATACTGGAGAAGGGCCAACACAGTGGCACTGTGGCATTTCTGTTTTCTCTGACGCCTATTTCCTCATGTTGAAGCATGAAATGAAAAACATCCAAGCTTTACAAACCTATTTAGTTCCCTAAAACTTACCCAAGTCCAAACTCTGAGCTTAGAGTGAGGATGTTTGTTCTACATCTCAGTACTGCACATGGAAACCCACAGCCCAACATAGCTCAGAATTGCTAATCACCTTCGGATTGTTGTATTAATAAGTGAAAATACAGAGAAACACAAACCTGTCTTCCTGTTCATGTTAATTTTGGTCCCAAAAAACATTGCTAAAACATATTGCTGTGTATGCCACAGATGTTCCTTCTCTTACACGTGCGAGATATTGAACGTGAGAGCTGGACGCTTTGACAGAATTTCTGTCGCTTTGATGATAACTGTGGTCAGGCCCTTTTCCTAACGCTGGGGCCTTCCTTTTATCTGACCATTCCCCTTTGCAGAGGTCCTTATTGGGGCTGGTGTATAATTCTGTATATTCTACCACAACCGGCTTGAATAGACTGATAAAGGTAAGCAATTTAAAAAATACATTGAGCTGTGTCATCTCTTGTCAATTCACCTGCTAATTTCACTCTATGGAAAGTGTATATAAGTACCTGCTTGGAGGGTTATTAAGTAGAATCTCAGATTCTCAGATTCCCAGAGCTCATTAATGTGAGAGGTGACCTGGGCAGGGCGTGAGGGTCTTCAGTTTGATACTGAAGCTGTAACTGACCATATAGAAGAGATCTGGAGACACCAGTTTTTAAAGAACCTGGCAGAACAGCACTGTGTTCTCACATCTTGTCCTGGTTTATCTTCCAAGGGTAATAGCCACGTTTTTAGAACAAGAAAGTGTCATCATTTAGAGTGATTGTCACCTAAAGAGAAGAAATACACCTGCATTCTATGGCTTCTAGGCTTTTCCTTACCATGTGGGCAGCAGATTTGTATGAACTTCAGCAAAGGGGAGCAGGGTGAATTCTGTGTTCAGACACTGGTATTGTAACCTGGACCACGTCTTTTGTATGGGGAGCTGGCCCCCCTGGGGCAGGGAGGGGTGTGTCCTTGTCTGAGAGCTTTTTCTTTAGAAACTCTGTGGTGGCTGGGATCAGGCTGGGTGAGAGCCGTTTGAGCAGCCTGGGGAGTGAGAACAGGGAGCCAGTGGGGCTCCAAGGAGCTAGACTGCTTTCAGCCACTAGGATGGGGCACCATGTAGGCAGAAGGTGTAGGCATAACCACCTGGATGGATCTGCACTAGCAGAACTTGTGTTTCGTTGATGTGCCCACTGACAGACAGGAGAAGTGCAGGAGGTGGGGATACAGCCGCAGGCCAGGACATTTTTGAGGTTGCCATGTCTGTGTCCTAGTTATTTATTTATTTGACCAATTCTTCACAACTTCTTCAAGTGAAACATTGGCCACCTCATTATGGATGCTCAGTGCTAATTAGCATTGATGAGGAGCCAGGCCAAGTGGGCAGCTACATGCCAGACCCCCAACATAAGACAGAGGAGCTGGAGCTCTGGCCAGAGTGACCAGTGCTCCAGTTTCTGCCGACACCTCCACTGCAGGCAAAGTCAGTCCTGCAGGACCACTCCAGACCATCAGCGCTATTTTGTGCATTCAGTGAGTCTTGATAGCCACATGATGCAAATAAAGATAATCATTTTTACCCACTGAGTATGGGATATGGACTTGGTAATAACCCTTGTGCCAACACCATTAGTCTCTGCCCACAGTCTAAGCAAGAACCTCAGATGTAAAGGGCTTCTCAGGCGGTATTTAAAGGGGCCTGGGTTCAAACCGGGTAAACACCTTCCCAAATAATCACACTTGCACTAGTGCTGGGTATCCAGTCTAAGTGGAGAATGCAGGGGGTTATTTGCCAAATTCAAGATCAAAGGGCTCCCATTTCAGGGAGGACTGAATCACCCAGACAATCGTCTTTAATCTCCTTTCAGCTGTATCCAACTAAAGCCTATCTGGAGATGGGTGAAGACTCTTGTCCCTTTCCTTATTTAAATGTACATACAACATTGCTGAATTACAAGTTACAAGAGAGTGCACAGCCCACAAGAGAAATCCTACGAAGGACCTGAGGATTGACCCTGAATGCCCCCTCCCACCCAGAAGGAGAAGGCATGCTTTGCTTGTAAGGGCAAGAAATTTTCACCTTTCCTTCAGAATTAAGAGAAGTTTGCTTTCATTCAAACTATGGCAGGACCACCATATGTTGGATGTGATAGTGTAAGATCAGTTTATTTCTTAGACAAGTCATGCATGTGTAACAATCTACTTCATGCAGGACCATCTACCATGGAGGTGAAACTCACGGCTCTAAGACAGGGAGTATAGTGGTTACTCTTATGTCAACGTGGCTAGGCCGTGGGACCCAGGTATTTGGTCAAACACATTTGGATGTTGCTGTGAAGGTATTTTTTAATGAGATTAACAGTTATATAAGCAGACTTTGAGTAAAGCAAATTATCCTTCATAGTGTGAATGGTCTCCATCCAATCATTTATAGGCCTTAATAACGACAGACAACCCCCAAGGAATCAGGAATTTTGCCAGCAGACTGGCTTTGGACTTGAACTACAACAGCAACTCTCCCCTGAGTCTCCAGCCTCTATTCTGCAGATTTTGGACTTGCCAGCCTGCACAATCGCATGAGCAAATGCCTTAAAATCAACCTGTGTATGTATGTGTGAATGCATATATCTACCTACCTAAATATATTCAATTGGTTCTATTTCCCTGGAGAACCAAACACTGAGTAATACCAGTAGGAACTAGGAAGAAGGAAGCATGGTTTGCAGAGACCACTAGAAGACAGAAGATTCTAGGTGGCACCAGAGTGGAGGTGTTGTCATAAGGACAGCCTGTTCAACACATGCCTTTTCCTTTCCTAGCCTGAAGACTGGATGCCAGGCTATAGGGCCTGGGCATGCTCATTTACTTTGTGAAAAGTATGATGCCTGGGAAATGCAGTTCTGTGGCTTGTCTTGCTCTGAATGGAGATTGCTCCAAGAACAGAAAAATGAAATATCTAGATAAAAAAGAAAACCTCATTGCTGAGATTGCTGCTGCGACTTGTTTTCCACAGAACCACCTGGTTCTAAACCTAGAAAGCTGCATAAGGATGGCAGGTAGGGAAGCGGGTATGCATAGGGTGCTCCTACCTGAGTAATTTTCTTGGTCTCCAAAATCACTGCAGATGGTGATTGCAGCCATGAAATTAAAAGATGCTTGCTCCTTGGAAGAAAAGCTATGACCAACCTAGACAGCATATTAAAAAGCAGAGACATTAGTATGCCAACAAATGTCCATCTAGTCAAAGCTATGTTTTTTCCAGTAGTCATGTATGGATGTGAGAGTTGGACTATAAAGAAAGCTGAGCACAGAAGAATTGATGCTTTTGAACTGTGGTGTTGGAGAAGACTCTCAAAAGTCCCTTGGACTGCAAGGAGATCCAACCAGTCCATCCTAAAGGAAATCAGTCCTGCATATTCATTGGAAGGACTGATGCTGAAGCTGAAGCTCCAATACTTTGACTACCTGATGCGAAGAACTGAGTCACTGGAAAAGACCCTGATGCTGGGAAAGATTGAAGGCAGGAGAAGGGGACAGCTGAGGATGAGATGGTTGCATGGTGTCACCGACTCGATGGACCGACTCGATGGACTCGATGAAATTGTTTGAGCAAGCTCCAGGAGTTGGTGTTGGACAGGGAAGCCTGGAGTGCTGCAGTTTCATGGGGTCACAAAGAGTGGGACACGACTGAATGACTGAACTGAACTGAACTGAACCTGAGTAAATGCGAATGGCAAAGAGCCATGCAGCCCCTGGCTTCCAGAGGGCGATGATCAAAGTAAAGCATATCCTATTGTTTTGAGGCACATTGGTCCACCTTAATATGGCTCAGTGTTTATTAAGGGAATCTGAGGGGTCAGCTACCTGCTGCTGTGGGGAGCTGATGCTTCCATCTCACACAATTCAATGAGCCAGATGTTTTGCTTTCCTGCCAGTTCCATCCCCCAAAAGGAAAAGATGGGTAAGCCACTAAAGTGTTTTGACTGAAGTGTCTTTGGTGTTCCCTTTCTAATAAAGGGCCATATATTAGTGCCGAACAGTCATATTTTTCAGCACTAAAGTAATACCGGGACTCTCATTGCTCAAGAAACTGCTGAGCAGAATCTTCCAACAATGTGTCTCCCTGGCATTCCTTAACCCTATTGATAATGATAAAGTCTCATAAATCTAGGTAAATCTTTAATTACGCCTTCGGAACATGGTGATATTACGACTGTGACATAGTCATAAAGGGCACATTCAGAATTAGCTCTGTATACATTTTATGAATATGTAAGAGGGTAGAGGTGGCTCAAGTTGAAAAGGAAAGACCAAAAAAATAAAAGATGTTGTGTTTTTTCTATCTTGTCACAATCATCTTTTAAAATGGGATTTTAATTCCTTTTTAAAAATAATTGTTGGGGAAAATTCCCTCTCTTGACTTGTACAATTTTTATTAAAATCCATGGCATCAGCTTTGCTGAACCCTGCTGCATGTTTACAGAGCCTGCAATCTGCAATAAAGGAAGTACAATCCTGTATGCTAGAACACCTTTTGGCCTAAAAATTGTTCTTCTTTATATTAAGTACCTGTGAGATATTTATGAAGAATGGAGTGCTGTTTTTATGAGGCCCTAAGAAAGCCTAGGGTTTGTTTCCTTCCCTCCAATCAGGGTGGCTGTAGCCTCATCCTTCCCCCACCCCTGTGTTTGGTTAGTAGCCCTGTGCAATTTATTTTTATCTTCAGCCAATGCATATATTTTTACTTGTGTGAATAATATGGAGAAAGATTAAGTTCTTTTATTTTGCTAATTAAACTGCATTTTTCAAAATCCAGTGAGGTAGTAAGTGACAGGATTAACAAGGGCATTTGCAGTTTTGCTGTTTTCTTGATGAGATTAGAGGTATTTGATATTAGAGTAGGAGCTGATGAAGTGGTTTCCTCTGTGTGTATGAATGCATGACCCTAGTTTATCACCACAGCTTCATAAAGAAGTCTTCCTTGCTGTCGAGAAAGCCCAACCAAGAGTGAAAATGACATTAGCAAAAAGCAAAACGAAAGGTCAGTAGAGCAGGAGGAGAAGAGGGAAGGAAAAATTCATTCCTTTGCTTGCCCCCCTCCCACCCCCCACAAAGGGTTAAGTTACAGACTCTGTGCCGCTGAAACCATCAGTGGGTGAGCTGAGCCTCAGAACTGCAGGCTCCTCTAACAGGGACATCTTTCTGAGCCTCTGGAGTTTAAAGGTAAAAAAAATCTTATATTTAAGGAAACAAAAACAGAGAGATACTAAGGCACATGGGGAAAGCACCGGCTGCCTCTCTTCTGGGCCCGGCAGACTTGTTCCCATAAGAATCCATGCACCGCTTGGGACCCACCCGGCTTTTTCACATCCACCTGGGCTTAGAGCTCATCTACAGGGCAGTCAGATGCCAATTCAAGGGAGTAGGTGAGAACTGCCCATCTCCTTCCACTTACTTCCCAATCCTCTTCCTGTTCTCCCAGCACCTTAGGAGAGCCAACTGAAGTGAAGGAGTGATGCCAAATAGAGAGAGAAATCAAAGTGCAGGAGTGGTTTGCCAAATCCCTTGTGGTGGCCAGAAAGGATGACACTAGGGCAGGGGTGAGGACAAGGTCAGGGGGGTGCTGGGGAGCTGTGGGGCCGGCTCAGGGCTGGGTACCTCGGTGCGGTAAGTCCAGGCAAGGCCACCGTGTGTGTATTTATTGTATTCCTAGCTTAGCCCTTTCACTTCTTAAGGGCATCTTCCCTATAGGCACATATTATGTTTCTTAACAGAGAGTAATTTACACAGAGAAAAGGACACATTAAGTGCCTGGCTGGGTGATCCTTGACAAATCCATGTGTGCTCTGCCAAGTCGCTTCACTTGTGTCTGACTTTTTGCGATCCTATGGACTATTGCCCACCAGGCTCTTCCGTCTGCGGGACTCTCCAGGCAAGAATACTGGAGTGGGTTGCCATATGCTCCTCCAGGGGATCTTCCCCACCCAGGGATAATCGAATCCGCATCTCTATGTCTCCTGCGTGGGCAGGCAGGTTCTTTTCCACTAGCACCACCTGGGAAGCCCCGGCAAATGCATACACTGGTGTAATCCACATACTATTGAGGACTAGGAAATAGATTTCCATTACCCTAGAAAGTTTCCCCACGCTCCTTGCTCCTTTCCAGCCAGGGCTTTCCTGCTCACCCACTCAAGCAACCACTGTTCTCTGTTCTATACATAAGTTAGTTTTGTCTGTTCTAGAAAGTGAAGTTGCTCTGTCATGTCTGACTCTTTGTGACCACATGGACTGCAGCCTACCACGGTCCTCCGTCCATGGGATTGTCCAGGCAAGAGTACTGGAGTGGGTTGCCTTTTCCTTCTCCAGGGGAGCTTCCCAACTCAGAGACTGAACCCAGGTCTCACACACTGCAGGCAGATTCTAGTCTAGAACTTTATATAAATGAAATCCTACTGAAAGTACTCTTCCTGCCTGGCTTCTTTCTCTCAGCACAAATATTTCTGTAAGTTTTCTGTTTGTTGTGGATATCAATAGTTTCTCATTTTTTATTGCTGAGTTGCATTTTGTTGTATGAATCTACCACAAATTTTATATCTGTTATATTTTGATGGACATTTGGGTTGCTTCCAATTTGAGATAATTATGAACAAAGTTGCTGTGCTCATTTTTGTGCAAATTTTTGCAGACATATATTTTGATCTACCTTGAGTAAATGCCTAGGAGTGGCGTTGCTGTCATAGAGTGTATGTTTATTCCATGAGAAATTACAAAACTGTTTTCCAAAGTGGTTACACCGTTTTACAGTTAATCAGAAGTATGAGAGCACTCTACCATCTGTTTGTCCCATATCCTGACCAGCATTTACCATTGCTGCTGCTGCTAAGTCACTTCGGTCGTGTTTGACTCTGTGAGACCCTGTAGACGGTAGCCCACCAGGCTCTGCTGTCCCTGGGATTCTCCAGGCAAGAACACTGGAGTGGGTTGCCATTTCCTTCTCCAATGCATAAAAGTGAAAAGTGAAAGTGAAGTTGCTCAGTCATGTCCAACTCTCAGTGACCCCATGGACTGTAGCCTACCAGGCTGCTCCGTCCATGGAATTTTACAGGCAAGAGTACTGGAATAGGTTGATTTACCATTGACTGTCCTTTAAATTTTAAGCCTTCTAGTGAGTTCTTCTAGTAAGTCAAGTACAGTTTTAATCTGTATTTCACTGATAACTTGACCACTTTTTTCCAATGCTTATTGACCATTTCAATAGCTTCCTTTGTATTTTTTCACAATTTTTGTCCATATTTTATTTTTTTACCTAATTTATTTTATTTTATTCATTTGTTTAAAATATAAATTTATTTATTTTAATTGGAGGTTAATTACTTTATAATTGGTGCACTGAGATAACCCAGAGGGATGATACGGGGAGGGAGGAGGGAGGAGGGTTCAGGATGGGGAACACGTGTATACCTGTGGCAGATTCATGTTGATTTATGTCCATATTTTATTGAGTTGCCTTTCTAATACAAACACTAGTTCTTTTCCAGATATATATGCTGCAAAATCTTTTCTCCCCATCTAGTTACCAATTATTTTATATTTTTATATTTTTATTAACATGCAGTAAAACTGACTTCTGTCGGTGTACAGTTCTTTGGCTATTAAAATATGAATGGATTCACGTAACTACCACTACAATCAGGAGCCAGAACTCCACAAAGCTCTTTCACTGCTGCCTCTTGTGGTCACACGTTCCCCACTCCTAACCTCTAGAAACCACTGATCTATCCTCCATTGCTCTAATTTTGGTCAAAAAGAGTGCCATGCAAATGGTCTCAGACAGTATGTCACCTTTAGAGGCTGACTTCTTTTACTCTGCCTCTCTTTGAGATTTGTTGAAGTTTCTGCAGGTATCAATAGTTCACTCCTTTTTATTACTGAGTGAGTTTTATTGTACCATTTTTAATGGTGTCTTCTGTAAACAGAAGTTTTTGATTTAGATCAAGTCTAATTTATTGGTTTCAGTCTATGCTATGTACTGAATGTTTGTACAGTCCTCCCCTTCTCCCATTCATATGTTAAACTCTAACTCCTAATACGATTGGTATTGGGGCCTGTGGATGGTAATTAGGGCTAGATGTGGTCATGAGGGTGGGGCCCTCATAATGAAATCAGTGCCCTTATAAGAAAAGGAAGAGACACCAGAGCTCTCTCTGTTTTGTTCTCATGTGAGAACTCAGTGCAAGTCAGGAAGAAGTCTCTCATCCGAACCTAACCACCCTGATCCTGGACTTCCAGCCTCCAGAACTATGAAACATAATAGGCCTCCCACTCTGTGGTATTTTGTTATGGAAGCCTGAGCTAAAACACTCAGGCTATGGCCTATGTTTTCCATGCCATATCCAAGATATGTTTGACTACCTGAAGGTCAGTAAGATATTCTTTTAAGTTTATTTCTAAGAGCTTCATAGATTTTTATTTTTTATTTAGAGCTAAAATCTTCCACAAGTTAATTTTTGTGTGTGGTGTCAGATAGGTTTTGAACTTCTTTTTTTTTGTTCCAGTGTGGCTATCCCTTTGTTTACCATCATTTCCTGTTGAATTGTCTTGCAGAATTTGTCGAAACTCAGTTGTGTAAATCAACTTCCAGACTCTATTTTGTTCCTCTAATATATGTTCCTATTTGCATCAGTACAAAAAGTCTTGATTACTACAGTTTTATAGTCACTCTTAAAATCAGGTAGTGTAAGCATCCAAATTTGTTTTTCTTTAATATTGTGTTTTGTTGTTCTAGGCCCTTCAGATTGCTATATAATTTTAGTTTCAGCTTGCCAGTCAAAAACAAAAGTCTGCTGGAATTTTGCTTTGTATGGCATTGAATCAGTTTTGGGATATATGCTATCTTAACAGCACTGGATCTTTGAACAATTCATGAACATGGTATATCTCTTTATTGCTTAGGTCTTCTTTAATTTCTCACATTTTCTTATACTTTTCAGTGTTGAAATCTTACACTTATCTCCTTAAGTATTTTTATTTTATTATATATAGTATTTTTAAATTTCATTTTCTAATTGTTCCCTGCCAAAATGCAAATAATTTTCCAATATTGACCTATCTCTAATAACGTTGCTAAAGTAATTACTATTTCTAATTATTTAGAGATTCTTTAGGAGTTTCTACATATAGAATTTTGTATCTATGAATAATGATAGCTATATTTCTTCCTTTCTGAATTTTGTATCTTTTATTTCTTTTTCTCCTGATGTACTCACTGCATTTTTCAGTATAATTTTGAATATATATATTAAGAAATATCCTTTCTTTGGTCTTGATAGTAGCGAGAATTCTTTATCATATTGAAAAATGTCCCTTCTATTCTTAGTTGGCAAAGAGATTATTTCTAGGATTGTGCATGAAAATTAGCAAATGCATTTTCTGCATTTATTGAGATCATTATGTGATATTCTTCTTTATTCTGGCAATTCTGGTATATTAGATTAATTTTGATTGTTAAACCAATCTTGCATTTCTTGGATAATCCACTTAGTAATGATGATGTTCTGTCTCTTTAAATTTGTTTATAGTTTGTTAAGAAGTATTGCATCTGTGTTCATAAGAAATGTCAGTTAATGATAGCCTTTTAACGTCCTTGTTTAGTTATGGTATCAGCGTTAAGATGGGTTCATCAAAAGAACTGCAATGTACTCCCTTCTTTTCTATTTTCTCAAGGAATTTGTGTAAGATTAGTATTTTTAAATTAAAATTTGGTAAAATCTACGAGTGAATCCATGTGATACTTGGGTGCTTTTGGTAGTAAGGTTTTAATTACAAAATCAATTTAGCTAACACATATAAGGCTATAAACTTTTGCACTTTGTTGTATTAATTTTGGCAATTTGTGTCCTTCAATATATTTTTTAACTCCATCAAAACTGTCAAATTATATACACAAGATTGTTCACAGTACTAGTTTATCTTTTTAATATCTGTGTGACATATGTCTGGGGATATCTCCTGCTTTTTCACTTGGAAATTTTTAAATTAATTTTTTAATTGGAAGTTTATGTTTTCTCTCTTTACCTATCCATTTTATTAATCTTTTAAATGAAGCTATTTTTTGTTTTATTCATTGCCTTTAATGTTTGTTCATTTCTATTCACTGATTCTACTCATCTCTATTATTTCCTAATTTATTTATACACATTTATTTTGTTTTTCTCAGATTTTTAAGTTTGAATTTCAGTACTTTCAATTCTAACTGGTAAGGCAATATATTTTTCCTTTAAGTACTGCTTTAGCTGTATCCTATAAAATATTATATGCTATATTTTCATTATCAATTATTTTTACTCTTATTTGAGGGGGTACACCCTGTGGTATGTGGAATCTTAATTCACAGACCAGGGGTTGAACCGGTACTCCCTGCAAAGGAAGTGCAGATTCTTAATCACTGGGTCACCAGGGAAGTTCCTGTTATCAATTATTCATAAATATTAGGCAATCCCTATAAGGATTTTTTTCTTTTGACTAATAGGCTATTGAGAAGTATGTATTATATATTCAGCTATGAAAAAATTTTCCTAATTTTTTAGTTTATTTCCTTGAAATACATGGAGACTTGTATTATTGTCCATCTTAAGTTCTACCTTGGTGAATGTCTTTAGTGCACTAGAAAAAAAATATGTATTATGAAGTGGTTGGATGTCATGTTCTACAAATGTCAACTAGGTCAAATTGGTAAATAGTGTTCAGCAAATATTCTGGTGTTATCAACTTGCTTTACCAGCTACTAAGAGTAGAGTGTTAAAATCTTTAGCTATTATTGTGGATTTATCTTTGTTTTTCTCTTTGTTTTGCTTTGCTTTGTGTTTGAAAACTTTGATATCTGGTCCATATATTTTATACATATACTGCTCTTTTTCTTCATGAATTGCCCCATTTATGTTAATTAAGTAGTCTCTTTAACTCTGATAATTTCCTTTTCTTAAAATCTCTGTGTCTGATAGTGATAGAGCCATGCTAGCTTTCTTACGCTTACTGTCAGCATGGTACATATTTCCCCATTCTTTTACTTTTAACCTGTCTCTCTGCATTTCAAGTGTTTCTTTTATAATAGCATGTAGACCTTGCTTATTTACTGAATCTGACAATTGTTTGTGGTTTAGTTGCTCAGTTGTGTCTGACTCTTTGCAACCCCATGGGACTGTAGCCCACCAGGCTCCTCTGTCCATGAGATTTTCCAGGCAAGAATACTGGAGTGGGTTGCCATTGCCTTCCACAGGTGATCTTACTGACCCCAAAGATGAAACCGGAGTCTCCTACATTGGCAGGAGCATTCTTTACCACTGAGCCACCAGGGAAGCCCGATTTTGACAATATCTTCCTTTGATTTGATTAAAATTTGAAACAGCTGAGATGGCTGGAACTTACAGGATTGAACTACACTCTAAATAAATTCCAGAGGGTAAAGAGTCTGCCTGCAATGAAGGAGACCTGAGTTCGATCCCTATGTCAGGAAGATCCCTTGGAGATGGGAATGGCAACCTTCTCCAGTATTCTTGCCTGGAAAATCTAATAGATGGAAGAGCCTGGAGGGCTATAGTCCATAGCGTCCAAAGAGTCAGACACAACTGAGCAACTTCACTTTCACTTTCACTTTACAAGACATAATACTAAAGAAAAAATACTTCACAGAGAAGGAGTCCAAATAATTTGCATAGAAGTCTCCTTGAGGTTTTGGATGGATATTAATGACATGGTTATACATGGTACAACTTTTAAGACCTCAAAACAAACAAACAAAAAGCTACAAAAGAGAATGTGGACTGAATGGAGATTTCAGATGACATTCAGCACTGGGAGTCAGGAATTTTGGACAGTCAGGATGGAGAAACATCTGTAAACATTCCAGGAATTTAATTGAAGTTCCATAAAGCTCACATCTTTAAAGTAAGATATTTGAACTTCAGAATAAAGATTACACTAATGTAATCCTAACAAAGATTAAAAGCAACTCATAAGATAATCAAATTGATATTCCAATAAATTAACTATCAACAAATCTCAATACTTTTTAGAGGAAGATGACTCAATATATTCTCACATATATAGCATTCATAATATATAGCACACAGTGAAAAAAAATTATATATGCAAAGAAGGAAAATTTGGCTTATAACCAGAAAAAGATAAAGCTTTTTCTATAGAAATAGACCCTAAGATAACACAGTTATTGAATTTAGAAAACAAAGACTTTAAAGCAGATATTATAAACATGTTTAAAGACTTAAAGAAATTCTGGGATATAATGAGTAAATGGATAGAAAACCTCATCAGAGAAATGAAAACTATGAAAAAGAATCAAGCAGAAATTTTAGAATAGAAAAACATATTTGAAACGAAAATTTCAGTGAGTGGGATTAACAGAGTATTGAATAATCAGAAGAAAATGCAGTAAATTTGAAGACATGTCAGGAGAAGCTATACCACCTGGGGCACTAAGAAAGAAAAAAATAGTGAATAGAGGTTCAGAGACCTAAGTAATCTGCTTATGTGGTTGAATATATGTGTAGATGAGGATCAGAAGGTGACAAAGACTGAAACAGGGAAAAATATGACGAAAGGTTTCCAAATTTGATGAGCAGTGTTCACCCAGAGATTAGGGAAACAACAAATCACAAACAGGATAAACACAAAGAAAACTACACGTAGTTACCTCACAATCAAATTGCTGAGAATATTTATTTTTAAAAAAATTCTTAAAAGCAGCCAAAGAGGAAATATCTTTTTACACACAAGAGAGCAAAGATGTAACTATTACTAATTTCTCATCAGAAACAATGGAATAACATATTTTAAATGTCAAAATAGAGTAAACCAACTTAGACTCCTATATCCAGTGAAAATATTCATGGAAAATGAGGTCAAAGTAATGGCAACTTCAATAAGCTATTTCACCATATCCCAAAAAATTGGCTGAAGGAAAATTGTAACAAATAGAAACTTAGTCCACATAAAAGAAGGAGAGAGGAAAAAATGTAAATCTAAAGGACATTTTTCTCCTTTCCTAGTTTCTTTATGAGCCATTTGACTCTTTAAGTTAAAAATAACAATGTCCAATATAAATCAGAGCAACATTTCATGGATCAATCTTCCAAGGCAATAGAAATAAAAGCAAAAATAAACAAATGAGACCTAATCAAACTTAGAAGTTTTGCACAGTAAAGGAAACTGTAAGCAAAATGAAAAGACAACCTACACACTGGGAGAAAATATTGCGAATGATACAACCAAAAAGGAATTAATTTTCAAAACATACAAGAAGCTCATAGACTGAATAACAAAAAACAAATATCCCAATCAAAAAATGGGCAGAAAACCTAAGTTGATTTCTCCAAAGAAGACATCCAGATGGCCAACAGGCATATGAAAAGATGCTCAACTTTGCTAATTATTAGAGAACTGCAAACCAAAACTACAAAAAGGTATAACCTCACACCTGTCAGAATGGCTGCTATTTAAAAGTCTGCAAATAATAAATGCTGGAGAGGATGTAGAGGAAAGAGAACCCTCCTACACTGATGGTGGGAATGTAAGTTGGTACAGCCACTATGGAAAACATTATGGAGGTTCCTTAGAAAACTAAAAATAGAGTTACTATCTGTTTCAGCAAACCTACTCATGAGCATATATCTGGAGAAAAGTCTAATTCAAAAAGATGCGTGGATCCCATTGTTCATAGCAGCGCTATTTACCATAGTCAAACATGGAAGCAACTTAAATGTCTGTAAACAAGAATGCGTAAAGAAGATGTGGTATACATATACAATGAAATACTACTCAGCCATAAAAAAGAATCAAATAATGCCATTTCTAATCATGTGAATGGACCTAGACATTATTATACTAAGTGAAATAAGTCAAAAAGAGAAAGACAAATATATATCATTTGTATGTGGTATTTAAAATATGATACAAATTAACTTACTTATAAAACAAACTCATAGACATAGAAACAAATGTAGTTACCAAAGGGAAAGTGAGGAGAGGAATAAATTAGGGGTTTGGGATTAGCAGATATAAACTACTATATATAGAGAGATAAACAGCAAGGTCTTGCAATATAGAATAGGAAACTATATTCAATATTCTATAATAAACCATAATGGAAAAGAAAATAAAAATGAAAAGATGAAAGAATATGAAATATATATATATACATATATATACATATGTTACTGAATCACTTTGCTGTATACCAGAAACTAATACAACTTTATAAATCAACTATTTTTAAAAATGAAATGTTTGGGGTTTATAACATACAAAAGTGAAATATATGATAACCCTCCCACACAAAAAGAGAGGTGAATAGAAGTGTATTACTGGAAAGATCTTCATTATATGTAAAGCAAACTAATATTAATTCAAGGAAGGATGTGATAAGCTAAGAATGCATAATATCCTTTGACTCATCTCTAAAATAATAAACCAGAGAAGTATAGCTTAAAAGTCAATAGAGGAGATAAAATAAATACAGTATATTCAAACCAAGAGAGAAAAGGAACAAACAACAAATGACACATTTACAAAAAGAAAAATGATTAATACTCCCAAAGTATGGCCTGACTGTAGATCTCAACCACATCCCTGTGATGTTTACAAAGTATAAGTACGACCCCCTGCAGAAAATGGTTAAATGTGGTGCTCACCACCAGTGTGTGAAAACAGATGCTTCACACATTTCCTTCAGTTTTACAGTTATTTCTGGTGGGAAAGCTAAGTCCACTGCACTTGATTCCATCATGGTCAGGTCTGAATGCTAACCCATGTGATCTTGTAGTTATTACAGTTCTTCCTAATTCTTCCTCACTTTATTAATAAATATTTTATTCATGAAAAAATATAGCATTTTTGTACTCAAGTTATGTAGTAGAGTCCTATAGTTCAGAAATAAAGTGTATTTCTAAATATAGTGGGTTGGGCAAAACATCCATTTGGGTTTTTCTGTTACACCTTATGGAGAAACATGAACAAACTTACTGGCCAACCCAATATACATTTTTATAAATATACAATATAAATAGATTGTATATGTACTGTGCCATTCTTAGCTGCTCGGTCAAGTCTGACTATTTGCCACCCCATGGACAGTAGTCCACCAGGCTGGAGTGGGTTGCCATGCCCTCCTCCATATATTGTATATGCTGCTGCTGCTGCTGCTAAGTTCGTTAGCCATGTCCGACTCTTAATGACCCCATGGACTGCAGCCCACCAGGCTCCTCCGTCCATGGGATTCTCCAGGCAAGAACACTGGAGTGGGCTGCCATTTCCTTCTCCAAAGCATAAAAGTGAAAAGTCAAAGTAAAGTCGCTCAGTCGTGTCCGACTCTTAACGACCCCATGGACTGCAGCCCACCAGGCTCCTCTGTCCATGGGATTCTCCAGGCAAAAGTACTGGAGTGGGCTGCCACTGCCTTCTCTGATATTGTATATAAGTAGATACAAACATAAACATAGATAATATGTTATGGAAATATAATCTATTTCTTGTCATCCAACATTGGTTTTGGTACCAACTAAATTCATTTTCATTACAGCATAGTATTCCACCATCCATATATGCAACATTCTGTTTACCCATTTTTCTGTCAACAGAGATCAAGCCAACTCTTCACTGACATAAATAACACTGCAGTGAAAATCAGAGACATGAGTTTGGTACACTTTCTTCAATTGTGTTAAAGGTTGACATAATCGCCCTTAGGCATTTGATGAAAATAAAGTAGAGAAAGCAAAGTCAGCAAGATAAGTTGGCAATTAGATTTTGAAAATCTACACTTTAATAGAAAAACATTTTTATAAGTAATAGATGAGCTATAACCCAAAGAAGTAGTCTACATGGCTGGAACATCTTGTCTTAAGTCTAATTTTCTGTAATGAGAGCTTAACATCTATGGATAAATTGGGCAGGGGGTAACATGGGCCACAGTGTGAGTTCACTGCTATCTTCTACCCATTAGATTTTGGAAGGAGGACCAAGTACAGTGAGTGGCCCTCTCTTCTCCTAGCCCAGCCTGGCCAGCCTCTCCGTCTCATGGACTTCTTCCTTCTCAGGATGGCCATGGTCAAAGTTTTTGTTTTATCTTGTTTTTGTTTTTCAGTTGGAAATTACTTCTCTTAAACCGAATTATAATATTAAATTTTAGAAAGCACCAAGATCCATTTTTAACAGAAAAAAAATCTAACACTACTTTTTCTATGTATAAAAACCAAAATGATCTGTGACCCAAAAAAAGGAAAAAATAAGCTAATGTAGAATATTTTACAAACAAAATTTACCAAAAAATAATTTTTAAATGAGTAATGGCAATATCATAATATATAGGTAAATAAATAGATGAAAGATGGGTAGATAGAAAATTAATAGATAAGTAGTAGTAAAAAGCAACATTATTCCACTTTAATCTTACTCTATTTTCTGTTCATGACTTTTTCTTCAACATTTTTCCATCAAAAAATCCTACTCCTCTGCATTTAGTAGCCAAACAGGATTCCTTTATTTGTACATACTATGATTTTTCATTGATTCAATCATTACTGGACTTTTAGATAAATTCCATTTTTTCCAATTAGATATGACACCGAGGTGTCTCTTGTTGTGCTAAACATTTGTTAACATGTATGTTAATTTTCTTAGGATAAATTCTCAGGTTTGGAATAGCTGGCTTAAATATTACTCATTTCTAAAGACTTTAATATATATAGCTAAATTACCTTTAGAAAACTTCTATGATGGACTCTCATCTTAAATCGAAGGGAGATTTCTAAAGTCAGTGCATATAACAAAATTGCATAAATCAAATATACCAACCATATATATATGAGCCTCTGTACTAGGAAATTTCATCCCTGTCAGCATTTTCTCACAATTACCCCAACCAAGGGTAGTTTTTGTTTGTTTGTTTGTTTGTTTTTTTAATATTTGGAAGTTTTGAGGCAGAATGTTGACTTCTTGGTGCTGTAGCACACATTTACTCAATTGACAATAAAATGAAACACTTTTTCCAGCTGACTGGCTGTCCATGCCTGTCTGGATTTACCTTCCCTGAAGGTAAACGAAGGGTTGGAAGGCATGCCCTGAGCCTTGCCTCATGCCCTGCGGGGGCGGCATGGTGCACTTGTGTGTCCTCTCCTCCGTAGGTCACAACATCCTCAGGCTGAGACGTGTCCCCTCCCTCCCAGGACACCAGGATTCCAGTGCAACCCCGTGGAGACCCAGTAAGCGCTCAGCACACAAAGGAGTTAACAAGCAGTTCTGAAGAGCTGAGTGGCGTGGATTTTGTCATGATGTGGCAGTGAAGATACACCGAAGATGGAATTCGGGATGCTCTTGAGTTCTGAGGACTACAGTCCTTCCTGGGCTCTGCAGTTGTGTCCTGTGGGGGCTCGGAGTTGGGCCACTGATGCAGGGTCCCTGAGAGCTTTCTGGTGTCTTCGTTGGGTTGCCCTGGACACAGCTGCCCTTTCACAGCTATGACTTACTCTCTGCCCCTCCCCCCCTTCCTGTGGATTTCCTGAGAAGTCCATACAGAGAAGCCACTGTTCCCTAGGATTTGCGCTAGGTGCTTTATCCTTGTTACTTTATGTAATTCTCTCAGTCGCCTATGATACAGGAATTGACGAGGCTTATCATTTACAGGTGTGAGAGCAGAGGCACTGAGAGTTTTAGGGACTCCTCCCTAGTGAATAGAAGTTTCCTCTCCTGTCCCTCTTGTCTTTGTTCTGGACTCAGCTCACTGTGTCTCTGCTTTCACTCTAAGCAGTCACTGCTTCCCCAGTCCTTGATTCACCTCTCTTCTCCTGAAGGGCCATTGAAGTCCCCTGGAACTCAGGTGGGGAGGACTCAGGAAGCCCTTCTGACCAGAGCTTGGACCCCAGTAGCTCTCTTTCCTTCCTGCCCCCGAGCAGCTCGAGCTGAGCCTGCCACCTCAACGAGCAGCATGTGGCTACGAGCGCCAACCCGGAGTCTGCCATGTGTTTCCAATCCATCGCTAACCAGCCCAAAGAGAGGAATGACTGCCAGACCCTCCATCTGGGGCAGACTCAACCCAAACAGAGGCTCCTGGGCCCCCAGCCTGGGCCCCTCCTCCCACCTGGCTGCCAACTCCCCCTGGCTCCTTAGTGCTTTGAATCCAACTCCACTGTCTCAGGCTTAGCTGATGAAAACTAGGCTGTCTTTCCGAAAATGTTTCTGGACAGTCAAACTAGGAGCTCTCCAGTCCAGAAATAGTGTTCAGATGTAAAAACACATCTAGGGCTAAGTTTTATTCTTATCCTGGGGAAACTCTGGAGGTGGGGATAGCTGGGTGGATGGATAGATGGATAGATGGATGGATAGATGGATAGATGGATAGGTGAGTTTTCCTCACAGTATGGGCAGAAGCAACGCAGGTGACACTAAGAGTGTGCTTTATCTGGGGAGGAAAGAATGTTCTTGCAAGGGCAAGGCCAAACGTTATAATCTTTGGAGATCTACTTTCACCATTTGGGGGCTGGCATTGAACCCTTCTCTCTGGAGGGTATGGGGACTTGATAAACATGTAGAATGCAGCAAGAATAATTCAAATGACTCTTTAAAAATAGATTTCCAAAAAAGCCACTTATAATATTAATAGTCAACAGAAATTTAATAATAAGAAGGAAACTTTCTTTGTCATTTCTTCATGCAAAATCTTCAACTGTCAATAAGTATTTATTTATTAAAATTACAGACAAAATAGCTATGGAGTGAGAGAATCCCACCTGTCCTTGGAGAAGATTTTTAAAGGGAAAGACACATTCATGCTTTTTGAGTTTCAAGGGCCTGGAGGCAAGCAAGTTGTTGAGATGACCCCTGAGCTCCATTCCAACTTGCTGGTGCTACAGAAGAAATCATATCAGGGAAATGTTCTAGATTTCTTTTTTTAAATATATTTCTCTTTGAAACATTTAGGAACAACATTTTTTTCCCCAAAATTACAGGAATTTTCCTTTAAGAGTAGTAGAGAAGAGCAGAAAAAAGTTAAATCTAAAAAGCTCCAAATATAAGCTGAGAGCAGACGAGAGACCATTATTGCCAGTATCTGTCGTCAGCCACAGAATCATTAACATGAAATGCCTTTTGATGAATGCATTGAAAAAAAAGTGATTATATATTAAAGTATAAAAGTCTCTTCCTGCATTATTTAAATTACTTTACAATGCTGATTAAAATAACAGAACATTATAGCTTGCTTAGCTAAACATTGTATTTCCAAATCCATTTCCAATTGTTTCCCTTCAATTTGAACAATTTTTGAGCAATTGTATTGCTATTCATACCTGCTTGATTTTTTTATTAGAAATTAAAGTACACACATTTTTATCAATGTTGCAATGTACTGCAAAGCTTAACTCTTTTTATGCCATTCAGAACCTTCAAATCACAAGGAGAGACAGCCTTTTTTCTCTCTTTATCCAAGAGCTTGCCTATGACAGAAGATGTTTAGAAGCTACCAAAGCAGAACGGGCATTAGAGATCATTGGAACAATTTCCCAATTTACCTAAAGAGAATCTGAGGCTCACAGAAGGCCACCACCTTATCCAATACCACAACGGAATTTTGTGGTAAATCCGCAAATCAAGCCATATCTCCTGATCTGCTATTAGGGTCTCTTTTGACTCTTAGCAAACCATCTTTCACAAAATCCCCAAGAAAAAATGAAATGGCCAACGAGATGGAGGCATTTCTGAAGAAATTATTCTCATAGTCCCAGATACCTGACTTTTATCCACGCAACAGTTTAGTGCCAAGGTGGAGGAAGATATTAGTTGACTGATCCTCCAGCAAAGTGTGGACAAGGCAACACAGATCTGTAAAATAATACAGATGTGTGACAACCTACCTTGAATCTCATCAAGCCATGGAATAGTCCTGTGCATGATCCAGGACAAGTTCCTTGGACTGAAAACATACTCAAGAGTGGAGTGAGTGACTACCCTTGCTGATTACAGAAACTCAGCCCTCCTCACCACCACACCCACAGCACCATGCACAGAGAGGATGCTCGGGAGCTTGCCGCTACATGGATGAATAAATGGCCAGCCCTCTATCATGTAGGGTTCTAGGGTTTCAAGCAACAGAAGTTAACTCTGGCTAATGTGAGGAGGATCTGGGTCACTTAGAGAGTGAAAGCTGGGCTGAAAAAGGGGTCTCGGAAAGAATGAGGTCTGAGCAGCCCTGGGATCCAGACTTCAGGACCTAATGCTATCCGGTTAAACTGGCTCCAATCATTTTCCCCTCTCTTCCATCCCTTCTCTCGACATTCAGATTTGCAAGCAAAAAGGGATCCAGTTGGCTTAGCTTGTATCACATGCCTATCTCTAAGCAAGGAAGGGCTTGAAATGTAGTCCCGAAAGTCCATATAGATAGAAAGGGGTGTGTCCCAAGGAAAATCAAGATACTATTACCAGAAAAAAAAAAAAAAAAAAAAAGGATTCTGAGCAGACAAAAACAAATTTGTCTTCTATATGCTCTGCAGTTTTCTTCTATAGAGTTAGAATAATAAATATGGAACTTTCAGAGTTGGTTTTGGAATTGGGAACAGCAGGAACATTCTGCCTGATGTAGGGGAAGCACACCTCACATTTATGCAGGAGCAGTGAGGGCTTCCCCGGTGGCTCAGTGGGTAAAGAATCCACCTGAAATGCAGGAGACACGGTAGATGCAAGTTTGATCCCTGGGTCGGGAAGATCCTCTGGAGTAGGAAATGGCAACCCGCTCCAGTATTCTTGCTTGGAGAATTCCAGGAAAGAGGAGTCTGGTGGGCTACCGTCCATGGAGTTGCAGAGAATCAAACATGACTGAGCACAGCACAGCACACAGCGAGGACAAAGTCTGCAGCAAGACACGGCTCTCCAGAGGCTACAACTCAGTCTGAGATCATGGCAGTCTCTCTCCCAGTGGCATCTGACAACACAGCTTTGTGTGCAGCCTATGTTCTGCTGCTACCTTCCTCAAACCATTTATTCAATACCAGCCAAGCTGGGGAGAAGGCAATGGCACCCCACTCCAGTATTCTCGCCTGGAAAATCCCATGGATGGAGGAACCTGGTGGGCTGCAGTCCATGGGGTCGCTAAAAGTCGAACACGACTGAGCGACTTCACTTTCACTTTTCACTATCATGCATTGGAGAAGGAACTGGCAACCCACTCCAGTGTTCTTGCCTGGAGAATCCCAGGGACAGGGGAACCTGGTGGGCTGCCGTCTCTGGGGTCTCACAGAGTTGGACACGACTGAAGTGACTTAGCAGCAGCTGCAGCCAAGTTGGAGTTGTTTAAGGCCCAAAAGATGCTGGGATTTTAAGAGGATAGAGTTACAGTCAGGTGTAGCTGAGGCTGGGGAACCAAGATGGGAATAGAGGGGTGAGTGCCACTGAAGATAGCAAAGTGGTCAGGACTCTGATGTCCCTAGCATCATAAATACAATGCTGTGATTGGGGACCTCAAGACAGACTTCCAGCTTCAGTTCAGTTGCTCAGTCGTGTCCGATTCTTTGTGACCCCCATGGACTGCAGCAGACCAGGCCTCCCTATCCATCACCAACTCCTGGAGCTTACTGAAACTCATGTCCATCGAGTCGGTGATGCCACCGAGCCACCTCATCTTCTGTTGTCCCCTTCTCCTCCTGCCTGCAATCTTTCCCAGGATTAGGGTCTTTCCAATGAGTCAGTTCTTCACATCAGGTGGCCAAAGTATTGGAGTTTCAGCTTCAGCATCAGTCCTTCCAATGAATATTCAGGACTGACTTCCTTTAGGATAGACATCTCTTTGCAGTCCAAGGGACTCTCAAGAGTCTTCTCCAACACCACAGTTCAAAAGCATCAATTCTTCAGTGCTCAGCTTCCTTTATAGTCCAACTCTCCCATCTATACATGACTACTGGAAAGAACATAGCTTTGACTAGACTGACCTTTGTTGGCAAAGTAATGTCTCTTCTTTTTAATATGCTGTCCAGGTTGTTCATAGCTTTTCTTGCAAGGAGCAAGCATCTTTTAATTTCATGGCTGAAGTTACCATCTGCAGTGAGTTTGGAGCTCCCCCAAATAAAGTCTGCCATTGTTTCCACTGTTTCCCCATCCATTTGCCATGAAGTGATGGGACCAGATGCCACGATCTTAGTTTTCTGAATGTTGAGTTTTAAGCCAACTTTTTCACTCTCTTCTTTCACCTTCATCAAGAGGCTCTTTAGTTCTTTGTTTTCTGTCATAAGGGTGGTGTCATCTGCATATCTGAGGTTATTGATATTTCTCCCAGCAATCTTGATTCCAGCTTGTGCTTCATGCAGCCCAGCATTTCTCATAATGTATATAAGTTAAATAAGCAATATACAGCTTTGACATATTCCTTTCCCTATTTGGAACCAGTCTGTTTTTCCATGTCCAGTTCTAACTGTTGCTTCTTGACCTGCATACAGATTTCTCAAGAGGCAGGTCAGGTGGTCTGGTATCCAGTTTGCCAGATGCTAAGCCCAAGGCCACTGGCAGATTTTCTGGCAGAGTTCAAAAAGATCTAAAAGTCCCAAGACAGAGATCTGAGAGACCCCAGGTGGAAAGCCAGGATCTGAGCCTAGCAAAGTCACTCAACCATCTGGGTACAAAAAAAAAAAAAAAAAAAAACTTGCTGAAATTAACTGTGATTCTAAACTGAACAGTGAGTCAGGAGACCCAGATCTCAAAACTAACAGAAGCAAAGAAAAAGAGGGTTATTCCTTGGGATTCAATGCAGCAAATAATAACTATTGCCTACTATTTGCTGGTTCTCCTGCTGGGGAGGCAGGCTTCCCAGGTGGCGCTAGTGGTAAAGAACCCACCTGCCAGTGCAGGAGATGTAAGAGATGCAGGTTCAATCCCTGGGTCGGGAAGATCCCTTGGAGTAGGAAACGGCAGCCTGCTCCAGTATTCTTGCCTGAAAAATTCCATAGATAGAGAAGCCTGGTAGGCTCTAGTCCATAGGGCCTTACAGCCAGAAACAAGAGAGTGAACACTGCTGGGGAGGAGGGAGGGAGCAGTGATTAGAGACGCAGACCCTGAAGTCGGATCATCTGGTTCTGAGACGGGTTCTCTCCCTTGGCAGTATGTCTCTGAACCCGCCTCATTAACTGTCCTAAGCAGAGTTACTAGGAGCAGCTAGCTACCTTTGCGCATGTTGGAGAGCTAAATCAGATAGCTAGTGCAATGTACTGAGGGCTGAAGAGGTGTTCAGTTAGCATCAGTTACGATCAGGGCATCTGGTCCCATCACTTCATGGGAAATAGACGGGGAAACAGTGGAAACAGTGTCAGACTGTATTTTGGGGGGCTCCAAAATCACTGCAGATGGTGACTGCAGCCATGAAATTAAAAGACGCTTACTCCTTGGAAGGAAAGTTATGACCAACCTAGATAGCATATTCAAACGCAGAGACATTACTTTGCCAACAAAGGTCCGTCTAGTCAAGGCTATGGTTTTTCCAGTGGTCATGTATGGATGTGAGAGTTGGACTGTGAAGAAAGCTGAGCACCAAAGAATTGATGCTTTGGAACTGTGGTGTTGGAGAAGACTCCTGAGAGTCCCCTGGACTGCAAGGAGATCCAACCAGTCCATTCTAACGGAGATCAGCCCTGGGTGTTCTTTGGAAGGAATGATGCTAAAGCTGAAACTCCAGTACTTTGGCCACCTCATGTGAAGAGCTGACTCATTGGTAAAGACTCTGATGCTGGGAGGGATCAGGGGCAGGAGGAGAAGGGGACGACAGAGGATGAGATGGCTGGATGGCATCACTGACTCGATGGATGTGAGTCTGAGTGAACTCCAGGAGTTGGTGATGGACAGGGAGGCCTGGCGTGCTGCGATTCATGGGGTCGCAAACAGTCGGACACGACTGAATTGAACTGAGCTGAACTGAGCTGTTGTTATTGTCGTGCTGGTTGTTAAGCCCTCCCATGCCTCATCTCCTTCAGTCCTTAGGGTCTGCGACAACACTAGGAAGAGGTCTAGTGAGACAGGCAGAATGGGAGCTGAGCCTTGGAGAGTTCAAGGGCAAAGAGGACTGGGAATGGTGATTGTCAGGCAAATGGAATGAACAGCAGGGTCACTTAGAAACAGTCAGGACTACCCGAGCTTGAGAGGAGGAGTCACTCAAGCGCAAGAGCTGATTGCCCCCCTCCCGCTTTGCGGCAGGACTCCCATCAAGGCGTGTCACGTGGGGCTGTCTTGGTGCAGAGTTCTCGTTCTCATCTGGGAACAGAAGGAGGACAAGTCAGGCTGTTAGTCTGGACCCTAGGGAGGCTTAGTTTGCCCTGCCAGTATAGAAGGTGGGACATGATTTTGGAGTAGACCGAAGGCCACAGATCTTCTTCAGGACATTAAAATCCAACAGTCAAGACTCAGTAGATGGGGAAGGTGAAGGAAAGGAGATCTTGGTGGGAGAGGAGTGGGAGACTGCTGGGGACCCTCTGTGCCAGGGCAGTAATTGACGGGAAATGACACAGGGCAGGTCAGGGAACCGAAGCAGAGCTTGATGTCTCTAAGGTCCCCTTTCTCCCTAATAAATCCCTGTGCCTCCTTGGGAACTCAGCTCCACTGCCTCGGGAATCCCTCCCAGGCTCCAGGCTCACTCAGCAGCAGTCCAGTTAGGTGGGAAGGAAGCGTGTGGGAAAGGGAGGCCAGAAGCCCTCGGGGGAGTGGCTGACCATGGGCTGGCACAGGCCCTCCTCTGAGCAGTCAGAGGTGTGAGTGGGGCCAAGGCCCAGGGCCAGAGGCAACTGGTGGGGGAGTTTAGGCTGCCTCTTCATCAGAGCACACGAGAAGCCAGAGAAGCTGGAATCTCTGACCCTTGCCTCTTCTTGTTGCCTCAGGCCTCAGCCAAAGTTAGAACACATTCTCTGAGTTTCTGGGGGTTAACTCTTCAAGAGTGCATGTGGGAATCCATGCGCCACTAGAATAGTTTTAACCAGTGATTGAGAAGTTTTGACAGAAAACTGGGAAGGCTCCCTTATTCTCAACTCAGGCGCCCACACATACCACCGTTTCTTTTTGTGAAAAACATCAACAAGTTACAGATATGTAATTTGGAAGAAAACAACCTCAAGTAATGTGCCATTCTAGTTAGGCCTAAATTCACATTTAAAATATTATTCAACTAATTAAAATGGAATTAAATGAATATAATGTTCACTGTGTCTACTGTTTAGCATAAAAAGTTGTTAAATATATCATACTCTGTGTTCCGAACTGGCAGCAGATTTTCGCAATGTTTAATTGTAAGAAATAGCCATGTACTACTTAATTGCATAACTAGGTGGAACATAAAAATCACAATTACATGAATTATATTAAGTAAAATATGTTAAAATAGTTTGTTTTCGATGGTGGAATTTTATGGACACCATAATGAAACCGAAGTACATTTTTAATTACCTAATTATTGCTATTTTCAAAGTCCATTTACACCATAATTGTTCCTGTTTTCATAGTCCAAAGAGTCCTCGACAGAAACACTCAGTAGGATCTAAAATAAGGATTCGTTCTTCAGACAGCTCCTGCTTGTGGTTCCCCTCCTCCTCATCTTTAAAAATCTATCTCAGAAGCGTTCATTCATCATTTATTCAACAATAATCATGCATATGAAACTGTTGGGTATGATAGAGGGATACAGGGAGGCAGAAGGACATGTAGTATTCCAGGCAACCTCTAGTCAAGGTAAGATCTATTGCATCTGAAGCAGACTAAAAAAAATGGCCAGCAGTCAGTGGTCTCCCCGACTCCCAGGAGCTCAGCAGATGGATAACTGTGGGCGGTGGGGATGGAGGTTCTGGCAGGACAGGACGAGGTTGCAGCAGACGGGGAGGTGAGGAAGGGCATCCCAGGATCCCACTGGAACCAGCATGAGCAAGGATCTGGAGGAAGGAAAAGCGGGTGAAATGAGATATTGAGGAGCAGACAAGGATGGAGGCGGCAGACCGCCATGGGGACATAGGGGAGAGATTCTGTCACAAAGCACAACCAGGAAAAAAAAAAAAGCACAGCCAGGACCAGAGCCAGAACCAGCCGGGCATTCCAGGCAGTGATGATAGGAAGAGTGAGCCCTCACTCAGCCCTTGGGGCTAAGTGTGAGCTGGGGATGGGGGAGCAGAGACTGCAAGCTTCTGAGCACATGGGGGACAAAACTGCCAGTGACAGAAATGGAAGAATCAGGGAGAGACAGTGTCCATGAAAAACAATGAATTCAGTTCTAGACAGAAGAGCTGTGAGGTTATGGAAGAACATCCATGCTAGGTGAGGGATGCAAGTTTTCTCAGCAGATCGATCCCTTTAAAACTTTCCCCCCCCCCATTTTAATCTTGAGAGAGTGCTCAAACTCTAATTTTCTTTTTTTCTTTTTTTGCTTTGGGAGAGGAGACCAACAACAGAGTAGGACAATTTTTAGGTGAAACTGTGAAATGTGAGGGCAGTTCCTCACCACACATATTGAATTAGTGTGATAGTTTTTAAAAGTCTTCTAGGAGAGAAGCAAACTGCATTATAAGAATGGATCTGAGGGCCATGGTGGGTACAGTCCTCACTCTGGTTCTCTCTCTTCCAAAGCCCCACCATCCCTGGAGTTTAGCTAAATGATCTGCCCTTGAGGGTTTGAGAAAACTCCATAAATCGCAGACAATTGTTGAGGGATTTTATTTTATTTTTTCACAGCTTGATTTCCCTTTTATCTCCTGGAACCATTAATATGCACTGAGCCTCTCTGTTTGATCAGCACTACAATGCC
Source organism: Budorcas taxicolor (assembly GCF_023091745.1). Lineage (NCBI taxonomy): Eukaryota > Metazoa > Chordata > Mammalia > Artiodactyla > Bovidae > Budorcas > Budorcas taxicolor. Next base: position 43,260,236 of record NC_068927.1, read on the forward strand.
TTGAATGAGGAATCCTTGGCAATGGTCAGAGAACGGGGGTCCTGCCTCTCTCTTAATTGTCAGACTGATTGGACAAACCAGCGTATGTTCTGGAACTTCTGGTTGGTTGTTCTAAATCTTTTAGAGAGAGCGCTCTATCACTCACGTCATTTAAAGTATGTCTTCCTGTTAGGGAAACAGGTCCCAGCCACAGGGTAACTAAAGACTCAGTGAGTCACTGTGGTTAAGACAGATCATTGGATACTTACCTGATGGGATTTCAAAATTGGGAGGCCATGGGGTCTGAGCAGCAACACTGACACCAGCCAACAGGACCCAGCTCTGGGGGCGCTGTGGCCCAGAAAGTGCTTGTGCTTCACTGGGTCCTCTCAGGAAGCAAGCTGAGGGGGAGGGACAGAGCTCATCACTAGAGCAGGAACATAGCATCTGATGAAACAATCCTGCATGATTCTTGCACTTGCTTCCAGCTCAGGGAAAGGAAAGCAGTGTGTACTCACACCTGAATAAGCTGTTTTACCTGAGTAGACTGATCAAATTTACTCTAACATCCCAGGGATAGGCATGGGTGCCCTGAAGACCAGTCTTTGTTTTGTACTCAAGGCTCAGGCATTACACGATCATCCATACACCATTCCCTCTTTGCCAGGAACTGAACAAAGTGTGAGGTAATTTCAAAAAAGACAAAAAGCCGATTAGCAAACACCAAGTACTGACACAACTTAGGTAATCTTATAAATCAGTGTTACGTCAACAAAATAAATAAATAAAAACTCATTTATTCATTTTAACAAAGAAAGAAATCCTATCCATTGGCCAGGCATTTACAGCCTCCGGATGTGCAAACAGGACTCATTTACATACCACATTCAGGATTTTTGTTGAATCCATGTTGTGTTAGTAGTGCTATTTACTCATATCTTTTTTTCCTTTGATATGAGTTGTATTTTAACTTAAGCAGATTTATTTTAAAAGGAAAATTTCTATCACTAAGTGGGAAGTCAGAATCATCTGCCACGTATTATGACTATAATGAGAATGCAAGGAAAACATAGCTACTAAATTAGAAGAGTCTCTCCCTGTACCCCTAAAATAACCTCATACCACATCAATGGTATAAGTGTATACAAGAAATATCAGAAATGAGAAAAGTTGAAAATTTTAAAAATTAAAACTCTGAAGATTGCTTTTTACAGATGTGAGTGCAAGTCTTTATGAAAAAGGGCTCTAATATCTTTCTTCTCTTTCCACATATTCTAAACTAAAATATGCCACTGCTTTGTATAAAGCAACCCTGTGTAGGCAAAACATTCACGACAGGCGCAGGTCACATTCTAACACACCTATAAAATTGTTGTGATATTATTTTGTAACAGTGCATGGCCCCTTGGGAACTTCAGTTTCCACTCTCTGAGGTAAGGGGGATTGTGATCTGCCAGGACTGCTAACTTCTCAGTTAAAGTACTTGTGAGCTGCACACGTCAGGTGTTCCCGCCATGTAGATAAAGAATATGCAGAAACCTGCTGATACCACAGCATCAAGAAGGCTGCATCAAAGAGCAGGGCGTACAAATCTTCAGGCTCTGAAGTCTTAGAGGAATGTTCTTCAAAGCCCATAGGAAGGCCTTGACACTTGTCTCCATACTTATGGAACTAATCTTTATGGACCAAATCCCAGGAAATCGTTGATTTTCTGCTCTGGGACAAGACAGTTCTCCAAGTGGGACTTGTTCTCCACCATCTACTGAGAGAGAAGTGAACTCAACGCTTCAGTATCTTAACACAAGGCCCTTGTGTCAAATAAGAGGTTACTACCTACTATGAATGATAAACCTCCATGTCTAAAGGGTTCAACACAACAGAAGCTTATCTATTTATTTAATCAAATCCAATGAGTGGTAGTGACGGCGTGACTGCTTTAGCCATCATTTAGGGACCCAGCCTCTGTCCCTTTCATGATTTTAACCTCATCTAGAAGAGTGCTAGCCAATAGAACTTTCTGTGGTGATGGAACTGTTATATTGCCTGTCCAATGTGGTAGACACTAAGGACATGTGGCTATGGGGCATTTTAATTATAGTTAGTGAGACTGTAACTGAATTTTCAATTATAGTTATTTTTTTTAAAGAAAAACATTGAAGGACCTTTGTTACCTAGTTTCAAGAATATTTTATAGCATTTAAATATAGCTACAGAAGTCAAGACAGTGCTATTAACATATGAATAGCCTAATAGATCAATGGAACAAGAGCGAGTTCAGAAATAGACCCACCATACATATAGTCAATTAATCTTTGAAAAAGGTGCCAATGCCAAGTTAAATCAATTACGGAAAAGATCTTCTTTTCAACACATAGTGCTGGAACAACTGGGCATCTGTATGAAATAAAAATAGAGAAACAGTGGCTGCCATGTAGATGTGCTATTTCCATAAAACTGATGACTGAAGTTAAAAGCATCAGTTGTAACTTTAAAAGGGGGGTGGGGATTGAAGTCCAGAAACATTAAATAGAAAGACTATGGTCATACAACAAGGAAATGCTGAAGATAGGATTCAAACTGGCTATCCATAGTCTTATAGTTACCTCTCCACAGTAAAAAGCCTCGGTGCAGGAACAGTGGTGGGGAGGTGATGAGAGGAATGCTGGGTCCTAAATCAGTCGGGAAGCTGAGCTCTCTCACTGTCTCTTTTCCTCTCTATTTTGGGGTCACATCCATGTTTCACACACAAGGCAGAACTAGGGGATTCTCTAGTTTAATTTCATATTTTATTTTTATTTCATTGGGTTTGGAGGAGGGAAGGAGTCAGGAGTCCATGGAATCACAATATTTCTTTGTCTCTTATTTTTATTTAATTTTAATTAATTTAAATGTAAATAGCTATATTTGATTCATGGCTATTAGGGGTTAGAGCCTTAGCATCCTCTCCATTCATCTAGCAAAAGAGAAAAAAGAAGGGAAGTATGGTATTTGGGGAGGTTTTAACTGGTGGTCCTAGAAGTTTGCACTTCACTTCCTCTTTCCATTGGCTAAAACTGAGTCATGTGGCCACACCTAATTGCAAAGGAGGCTGGGAAATGTAGTTTAGCTGTGTGCTCAGGAAGATGAGGGAGTAGATTTTGGAGAGTCCCATGTTTATGACTCTGGAAATGAAGGTTCAATAGGTGCCAAAATGAACACCTCTTCCCATTGAGGCAACTACAGAAGCCAATAGGGAAACCAGAGAAAGAAGCTGCATGAAAACAGCGTAAAGGCTAAAGTAGTTAGAACGCCAGCTTGCAAACATTTATGATGCCCAGCAGTAAAAAGATTAAGATTTAAGGAATATGTATATGGAGCATCCCCGACGGCTCAGTGGTAAATCCATTTGCAATGCAGGAGACGCAGGAGATGAGGGTTCAGTCCCTGGGTCAGGAAGATCCCCTGAGCAGGAAATGGCTACCTGATCCAGTATTCTTGCCTGAGAGACCCCATGGAGAGAGGAGCCTGGTGGGCTACACTCCACGGGGTCCAAAGAGTCAGACACACTGAGCAACTAAGCACACAAGCATACATGAGGCTCATCTATGTTTATTCAGTCAGCATTTATCCCATGCCAAATGGTGTCAAGTACTATGCCCAGCACAGAGGATCCCACGATGGGCAAGACACCATCCACCGCAGAGAATTTCAATTTAATGTGGCAAGTGTAGCCTCAGATGTGAGGATAAATTGCAGTGAAAACTCAGGCTATAGACACTGAATTTTCTGTGGGTAGATAGAGGACAATTTTAGGAAAGGGTTTCCAACAAAAGTGTGTATGTGTGTGTAGTTACACACACACCCAAGATAGAAACTTTTTTTTTTAACTGATTTTAATAACATGACACAAAGCCCCTACACTTGATATAATTGTTCTGCAAAATACATAGATGAATACTGTCTTCTTTTAAAAATATAAAATAAATAAGCAAGATGTGAAAATAGGCAAGTTTCCATTAAATAAATGAAAAATTTAAAAAAAGTCTTGCTTTCCATTTCATTTGAAGAAGGGAAATTATCATTTTAAACAATATTCAAGTTTATTAAACAAATTAAAAAAATTTTATAAAATGTTTAACTTTCATCAGCTTCAAGGTTTATGTTACTTCCAAATTTTGCATATAACTGAACTTTCAAATCTGCTAACACCCGCTGAATTGATTCCACTCTGGATTCTAAGGCGTCAATTTCTTCTTGCAAATTTTTCTTGGCTTCTTCTAACATTTCTTGTGTTTCTTCTTGAGAATGACTAATGAAAACATCGCCAATCTGATAAGGTATCATTAAGCAGTCGTCATCTGCAAGCATGATGTCCTCACAGGCATCTTCTAAATTCTGGAGTTGTTTCTTTTTTACTTCTATTTCTTCCTTCAGCTCTGTGATCCTACTTGTATTCCGTGCAAATTTGTTTATCTTTTGTTGATCCTCAAAAGTGACATTGACATCTTCTGCAGCCGCCTTCTTCATGGTGGCCGCCATCTTGGGACTGCGCTACGGTGCGCGAGGCGGGGATGGCGGCCGAGCGCACCCGCGGCCCCGCGCCCGCCCTCGCTCGCCCTCGGCCCGGACCAGAAACTTTTTTAGACATACAACTGTCAAGGAGTGGGTGGTGAAGGGTCCTCAAACCAAAATCAATAAAGGACAGATATCATAACTCCAATTTGTATGTGTGCACTCAGTCACGCAGTTGTGCTCAACTCTTTGTGACCCCATGTAGCCCTCCAGCCTCCTCTCTCCATGGGATTTCCCAGGCAAGAATACTGAAGCGGTTTACCATTTCCTTCTCCAGGAGGTCTTCAACCCAGGCATTGAACCTGCATTTCCTCTGTCACCTCCATTGCAGGTGGATTCTTTACCTCTGAGCTATCGGGGAAGCCCGTAACTCCAATAAACATGCAAAATTCTCCTTATGTCAAATTGTTTGCTGACCTGAACCTCCTCATGGGCTCAGCCAGATGTATGAGCTCCTAGGATACATTTCCCATTTCCTCTATGGCATCACCACAATTTCATCCGGAGCTTCCTTGAACACGTGAGACAGAAGCAACAGTCCCTTTTCTGATTTCCCTGGAACTGTTCCTTCATCTCCCCTTTGCTGTAGCACTTTCCTTTCTTCCTTGGTGAGTTTTTTACCCTCCAACACTAGACTGTGCGTCCCTTCGCTCACTGCCCATGTCTTAATTATACTGGCAAGAACACAGCATTTGCTTCATTGACTATGGTGGTCTTTGTGTCGTGGCCCCCCCAGACATTTCACCTTACTCCCAATAACAGAGATCTGATTCCTTCCTGGGGCAGGGAGTTCCTCTCCCTTTATGTTGATCATGTTAAGAATGTAAATCGTGGTGTCGAGTATTGGGCCCTGGACTCTGTCTAGCCAGGGCAATCAGCCAAAATCTCCCACACGACTTTGAATATGTAGAAGACTGATATGAGGTCAGGGAAGTGTTTGGAGCTCAACCCTCCAAAGCAGAGAACATTCCTTGCCACTGCTTAAGGCTGAGTTGGCCTGAACCCTCGGTATACCTTGATCCCAGTTTCTTTTGAGTCTGAGTTTTCACCCTTCCCATCAATTCTTTAGGCCTCGAAGCAATTTCCCAGAAATTTCCTGAATGGACACCTGTAAGTGCATATGGGAACATGTTACCAATGAATGTCACATAAGACTAAATGTAAAATCTCTCTTTATGGACTAATATAATCTGTTTCACATAGAAGCAAAATGAAACACATCCAATGTACATTGAGTCGACGATGGGAGTGGGCTTGTGACCAGCTGTTATTTTCAACATGCTTGGAGATATTCTCACTGGACTCTTTTTTCATATATTTATTTAGGCTGTGCCAGGTCTTAGTTGGGGTATGCAGGATCTAGAATAGTTCCCTGACTAGAGATTGAACCCGGGCCCCCTGCGCTGGGAGCACAAAGCCTGCCGCTGGACCACCAAGGAAGGCCCTCATTTGATTCTTGTTAGGAAAGACACCAGTAGGACTGAGACTTGGTACACACTCCATGAGCTTTCTGGATCTGGAGAAACTTTGAAAGCATTTGGAGCAATATCCAGGTCCCACCTTTCTGCTTCCCAGTGCTAATCAGTTGATTCCTCCCTCCTTCCGGTCCTCCCGCCTCTCTCATTGCTGCCTTCCTGCCGTAGGATTATTTTATCCCTAAATATCTTCCTTCTAAACTGAAACTTCAAGAGGGGAAAATTGATCATTTCCTACTAGGCTCAGCACCAGGACTTTTTTCATAGGAGATATCAGGAAATATTTGTAGAATTGAATGGAGTTGATTTGAATTATTGAATCCAGGTAAGTGGCTTTGGTAAGTCCATTAGCTTTGCCCTGGAAATCTCGGCTCCTGTCCCACCCCATTTCTATTTGGCCAAACTAACATGACAGAGAGTGATTCAGCAGTCTTCCTTATTCACTTCAGAGAGTTGAAAATGAGACGCGGAAATGACAGCAAGCAGACAGGTCGATAAATACCCATTCAGAACCAGGGCGGGAGCGTCCTGCTGCCATCCCAGTCTTCACAAGGAGAGAATGTCAAGGCCACTTGAATGGATCTCACAGAAATCACCCAGTTCAAGATGACCATACCACTCTGGAAGTTGACATCTGGGATTTCCATTGAAAAGATGTTAGATTTCATGCCCTTCTGACTCTCTTTGAACTTCTGAGCCTGAAAACTGCTTGTTTCATGGAGCAGAATTTGTTCTTGATATTTACTTAAAATATTAGTGTCAGCTAATAAGATAATGAGTCTTGAAGTTTTATCAACAAGTAAGATTTAAGTCTTTAAGGTTTATCTGGTACTAAAGAGCCCTTAGTATTTCTGGGGCCATGTGTGCATACCTTCTTAAGTCCCTAGATGATGGGCTCTAATTTTAATTTTTATAAAGTGCAAGTGTGTGTGTGTGAGAGAGAGAGAGAGAGAGAGAGGCAGAGGGAGAGAGAGAGATAGAGAGAATTAAATATATAATGTACATCTTAAAAGCCGCTAAATACAAGGGGGAAAAAAGTAGGTATATATTTAGCCAAGTGTTTTGTGGATTTCTTTTCCCTTTTGAAAAACTCCAGTACAAGCTTCCAAGCCAAGTAGAAGCCTCTTACTCTGGTTATTTATTTATTTTGCTCTCTCCTTTGGAAAGCGATGCACATGTATTATGAAAAGCAAATATTATACTCTTTATTGTCAAACAAAGTTTATAAGGTTCATGTGTCAATGATGAGGCCAAAGACCTCACACAGAAAGTTTCCTGTCCTGGAAGAATTTCTCATGAAATATAAAATATGGGAAGTAAGGAGACCCCTTTCTGCCAGAAAAGAGAATCAGCCCACTCCTAATGGCACCCCTGGGATTGGATGAGCTCAGACCTTGACTGTCCAAGCGTGGGAGGGGGGGTCTTTCTCTGCAGACGAGCATAGAGGGGGAGGACTCAGTGAAGGGGAAGGACCACAGAGGAAGTCGAAGGGTATTTACTCAAAAGAGGCTACTTATGTCCAACTCCATGCAGCTCTGACATCCAGATGCATGAGGCAACCCGCCTTTGGGGACACGGGAAGTGGAAGCAAGGTGATGACAAATGAAAGGCATTCTTTGGCCTTGGAGCACATAGGCATGGAATCCGGTAGGCGTACAGTTACTATTTACAGGAAACTGGCACAGAGTTATAACTTTTCCTAGACAGGTTGGTGCCATTGTGTTCTGGCACCATGAAAAGCATTAAATAAGGCTTAGCATTTGTCTAAACCACGCTGGATGTACTATACTTTCTGATATGTATTGCTTTCTCCGACTGGGAGTTTCACTAAAGTCCCTCCCTGGGGAGCAGAAAGCGGGAGTTATAGTCAACCATGGTTAATTTGCGCTTTGTGCTTTGTTTATCCAAACCATATGTCTAGATGGTTGTAATTCTGTGTCACTGGCTGTGTAATGCTCTCTGTGCTAAGAGCTCTGTAAATAGCAACAGCTCGATGCATAATCACGTTGGCATTCTGAAGGGGGGAAAGGGAAGTTTCAAGTGACGTTTGTTGCAGAGACAAACACCCGAGGATGTCTCCATCCCCATCTTTCAGGCTCTGATCCTTTGTGCTTTGGTCAAGCAGGTCCTTCTGGACCAGACAAGATCTGCTAGAAGTCAGGTGCGGTGGGTCAATACTACCTCTCATTCTCATTCTCTAGCCATCAATCTCCCATATACCCAGATACTAAATCAGATCCTTGTTATTTAGCAACTTCAGCAAGTATCTGGTGTACAGAAAAGAGTTCCTTTTATTTCAATGCTAAAAAAAAGAAAAGGTAAATCTACCATGATTTCCTTTTGTAACATTTTCATTAACATTTTGTACTTAATTTATCAAATGTCAATCAATGAAAGACACTGTGCTCAAAGGTTGGAGGTGATAAACCTCAACATGAATTTCTTAAATGGCAAAAGACTAGCCAGGATGAAAACAGAAAGGTGCCAGCTTCCAAGTTCAGGCTAAAAGCTCAGGGAACCTGGAGGGCTTAACCCATCAGTCAGTGCAGAACAAGCTCCCGAACAAGCTCCTGCTCATTCAGCAGATGTGAGGCATCTTCTATGTGCTAAGCAGAGTGCCTGTGTCCAGAGGCACACGGTGACTCCCCCTCAGTGCCCCGTCCTCATGAAGTTTCTAGAGTAGCTACTGGCAACCAAAACGCCTGGCTAGAGATCTCTGGAGGACTTGAGGTCAGACAGGTGCTTTATGGCAAATTCTGTCTTGTCCCAACTTCAGCAACCTCCCAAAATTGAAAAGAAAGCTTTAAGACATGTCTCTCCTTCACACAGATGCTGTCATTCATAGGAGCGAGGCCACCTTACTTCAGGGGTCTCTAAAGCATGACCCTCTATGCATACCAAATACAGACTGTCCAGAGTCTGTTTGAGATTGTGGGGACAGGAAATGTGTCAACCTCTTTGGAGTCCTAGAGAATGAAGGGAGGTGGTCTGCAACCAGCCCAGTGGGGATAAACTGAGGATGTTTCCCAGCCTTGCCAGGGGCACTGCCTTTTCCTTAGATGTCTTCAGCGGAGAAGAATTCCAAAGATTGCTCTCATTCCAGGTCCAGCAGAGTCTGGGCCACCGTGTTGCCCAGAAATGTTGGCGCATTTCTCTCACCAGCCTTCTTAGGACGGTGACTGTCTCAACTCCTCTCTGTCCTCAAAGTCCACTCTTGGCAAACGGCTTTATGATGTATTTTGTGGGGGCACTGAGAAGCCATCACATAGAGCCTCTCATCCGCCCAACACTGACTTCGTCACCTACCTGCACCTGCCCCTTCTCCCTGCGTCCCTCCTGTGATAAAGGTGAAGCTGGCCCCCCTCCCTCCTAAGGACCCCTTCTCCTCCTGCCTTCTCAGAGCTTCCTTCTGCTCTTTTCAAAAATGTCCATTTGTCTCCTCTTCTTCAAAGCACCTCCCCAGCTCCTACACACTTTATCCCTGCTCTTACTTTTTCTTCTTATTGTCCTTCCCAATCCAGCGGAGGAGAGTCGTGCCCACATGCCGTTCCAATTCCTCACCTCCTTTCAGTCTTCAACCCATTCCAAACTGGCTTCTTTTCTTATCATTCCGTCAGGACTGCTCCTGTCACCTGCTCCAATTCCTGCATCCCATTCCAGCCCTCTTAGCTGAACACTAACAACTAGTCAACGTTTCTACTTGGATATCTTATGGATAAGGTGACAATACATCTCTAGGTGGTCAGGATAATCTCTGTTGCCCTGGCATCATTATTCCCCTCACCCCTTTCATGTTCAAATGTGTTTTGGACAGTCAATTATAAGGTCACCTATTGTTGGCAAATAGTAGGCATCTGTGATTTGTCTGTCCTATTTCTTGCATTGGTAACAGTACCCAGTTTAGCTTTGGAGAACAATCCTTTGGAGTTATATTCTCCAGGTAGTTTAGTCCTATAACTAGTATACCAGCATCAGATTTGTATAAACAGAGGTGTGTGGTCAAAAATGGGTCAAGAACATTTATTCCCAATAATTTTATTAGTGCTATTTGGAGGGAAAAATCTTACTTTTCTACTGGGAATGCTAAACTAGAAGAATATAAGTCTTAGATGGATGTGAGGAGAAATTTACTTGAGGATAAAAGTGGCACAGAGGAAGCACATTGGGGGAGGGGGTTGGATTCCAGAGGGGGGAGAGAAGAGAGAGATGCCTGACAACAACACGGGGCACCCAGATCCGGACACCAGTCCCACTCCTAGCCATTCTATTACACAAATCAAGACACTTTTTCATTTGGGAGAGTTGGAGGTCGATTTCTATCACTTAATGCCAATAGAGTCTGGATCTATCCAAGCATATCCAAAATTCAAATCTGGCCAGTTCTCCTGATGCCCCCAGATCTTCTTCTATTTCAGTCAAGAAATCTCAGCAATAATCCAGTTTCTTTTGCCAGAAATCTGGGAATCATCCTTGACATCCCCTTTTCTCTAATCTCATCATCAAGTCCAATTGATTCCATCACCAAAATATATCTAGACTCTGATGCCTTCCCTCCACCAGCACTGCCCTCAATAAGTGCATAATATCATCCTGTCCCATCTGGACAATGGAACTGCCTCCCAAATGTCTTCCTGAGACCATTCTTGTTCTCCCTCCCCCACATTCTCCGTGAAACAGCTGGAATCATCTTAAGCTCCCAATCTGTTCATAGTGCCCAAGGCCATACTTTATTGAACACTTGGAAGGAGAATAGAAGGAGCCCAATAACACTCAGAAAACAAGCAAGCACAGTTGAGCTCTCATAATTCCTGAATTCCCCAATGATATTGGAGACAGTGTCGAGTATCTTTCCCAGTACAATTTCCCAGGACAGGTGTTTCATTTTTTTCATTATTATTTGTTTTATTGTGTTTCAATCAGTAGCTTAAGGTCAAATATTTTTCCTTGTGGTGAGATATTTGAACATGGAAGGTTGCCAGCCAAGAGACAAAGTGAGCCTGCGCAGAAGTATTTCACATGGGTTGGTGACTGTAGGGTCATTTGTAGATGCTGGTGTTTGAAGTTTTATACAGCACCTCCCTGGAAGCAAGTGCTTCAGAGGAGAGACACAAACGTCCTTGTCACTCTAACCTTCAGTTAACTGCTCTCCATCCCCTCCCTTCTCTTAGAGGACTTTAGATTTTAAATTCTACTGAAACAAGGTCAAATAAAATCAGCCCCACCAGATTAGGAAGCTATCCTGACCCAACAGTTTTGGAAGGGAATGGAAAGAAAACATTTACTGAGGCAGATGCAAGGAGGCTAAAATAAGAGGGGATGCATACCATGTGTCTTCTTCTTTGTAAGAGAAGGCTAACTATTGTAAGGGTGGCACTCTAATTGATAGACGTCTGTTGTAATTCCAATCCATGTTTTAATACCTTTTTTCTTCGACACTTGACAAGATAATTCTAAATGTCTGGAAGAATCAATGAACAAAATAATTAAGTAGAATTTGATGAATGGAAATATTAGGGATATTTGCACAAACAGATATAAAAATAGGTTCTAAGACTACCATAATTAAAATAGATTGAACTCGGGGAGAAGCCGGTAGAAAGAACATATAGTTCGGATCTCCAGATGAAGTAATAAAGGGACAATTATGAAAACCTAAGACTAAATTGATTCATCACCACTTCACATCACCTCCTAAAATAAATTTCAGTTAGATTCAAGGTTTAAAGTACATATACAAAGTAGCTGGAAGTAAATATAGGTGCATGTTTCTCTGATCTTGTGCTGGGAAAGCCTTTTAAGAGTGTCTTATCATAAAGTAAATACTGATAGAATTAACCACATATAACTTGAAATCTTCTGCCATAAGCACAATTTAAGGGAAAGTGACAAACTGAGAAAACAAGCGTTTACAATATAAGTAAGAAAGGGTTAATATTTCTAATGCTCTGAAATGTCATTGTGGACAAAAGACATGATTAGGAAATCCACAAAAGAAGTACTAAGGGCAAAAATATGAACAATGTTTAACTTTACAAGCTGTCAGAGATGTGCAAACTGAAACAATAGTGAAACAATTTTTCAGCTATTACACTGACAGTTTAAAAAAAGAAAAAAGATCGTCTGGAGCATGGGGAAATGGGCACCCATAGATTGCTGGCAAGGGCTTAAAGTGAAACAAGATTTCCAGTGGGTAACTTGGCAAAATTCTTAAAAAAGTGCACAGCCCATTTACACAGCAATTCCTCTTCTAGGAATTTATCCTTAGTAAATAATCATAAATAACTGCAGAAATTTATTTAAAAGATGTTCCCTGGAAGGTTGTTTATAATAGCAAAAAATTAAAAACAAAATAAATGTCTGACAATATGGAACCGGTTAAATAAATTATGGTGCAGTATAATCCACGATCATAAAAAAAAAATATTACCAAGAACTACTTAGTGACTTTGGAAAAGGTTCACAATATATAGTTAAATGGAAAAAAATTTGTCAAACAACCTGCACAATGTGGTCTCATTTTTGGATTTTAAAATATGTATATATGTAAATATATGCATAGAAAAAGACCTTAAGAGGATAACCAGAAAGTTATCAGTGATTATCTCTGGGTAGCAAGAGTATTAGTGATTTTCATTATTTTCCAAATATTCTGCAATAAAAATGTATTACTTTTGTAACAAGCTTCTTAAAAACATTAGCTTTTATTTAAATTCTGTGTTGCAAGTTGGGTCTCAAAAACTGGGCTTCAAGAACCTTTTGGGGGAAATTCTTGCAGCCAGAAATTGAGTAATACCAGGGAAGATGGTCCAGCCAAACACAGCTGGAGTAGGAAGACATGAACCAGCTTCCAGCAACTATTCACTGCTCACTAGTCAATAGCCGCGTCACTGCCCCTGCTTCCCACAACTGCTTTTTTTAATGCATCATGGAAAGGAAAACTGAGGTAAGCTGAAAATACTAATATCAACAACAATAGCAGTGAATTTGATACCAACAGGTAACAATGAACATTTATTAAGCACTAAGTATTTTCCAGTCACTGAGCTCATTGCTTTACTGATATCATCTCATTTAATCCCCTCAATAATCTTTTGGCAAAGGGATTATTGTCTGCACTTTGTAGATGTGTAAACTGAGACTTGGATGGTGATGAAATTCTCCCACAGTCATGGGGCTCTCAGGCTGCCAGGAGGAATTAAAAACCCGAGAGACTCTGATCCCGGAGACCCTCACCCATCTCCATTGATGAGAGAGATGGAGCAGCATTTTTTCAAGCCCACGAGTCTTCCTGCCGACATCACCACCCAGGCCTCAATTTCCTTAGTGATTCAGCCCTGTATTATGTAGCCTGACTCCGGCGTGAAAGATTTGTGGCAATTGCATGATGTATGAGGTGCCATTTGTAAAAATATTATTTAGTGTAAAACATGATGTTTTTTCTCCTGATTTACAAGTTGGATTTATAAATCTGCACTTCTCACTATCTGAGTTATATATCTTGCTGTTGATTTATAAAACTTGCCTGTAAATCTTCCCAGCAAAGTTTTGATTCAGAAATCATTATTTTAAGAATTAGATTTAGTTAAAACATTCAACTGCTTTATAGGGGAGGCAATGGATTTACATAACTCCAATCGAAGCTCACAGATCCTACAGCAGCTTTACAAGTCGTGCCTAGGAATTCCTAAAGAAAATGTTCTGATTTAAGGGCATTCACTCCACACTTTAGCTACAACTGACTGATTTACAGAGCCAGAGCCATATAATAATGATCCATTTTATAAAACCCCACTTTCTTTTAACTCCACATCCTGATTTATATGCCCTAATTGGGTTTTTTGTAATGCGACCTTAGTCACATGCTCCTCCACCTCAGAACTGATCTTGAAAGAAAGATCCAGGAGTTATATATGGTCAGAACAAAGTGACCCTGACTTCCTTTCTCTTTCCCTCTTTCCCTGATTCCAAATGAGCAAAAACATTCGACCTTACCCTGAGCCAAAAGTAGCTAAGCTTGGGGAGGGTCCATAATGATACCATTCCCTGGATGGTATTACTGTAGCTTCACTCTGTCCCTGCTCCTCAGATGAAGAGGGATTGATCTCAGAGAGAAAAAAAATGGCCAATCCAAGGAATTGAGAACATATTGGACCAAAGATTGATAGCTGAATAAGTCAATCAGCATATGAACAAACTTATTTGTTTATTGTTTAAGAACAAAGGCCAAAAGTCATTCAACAGGTAGCAAGTGACTAGGGAGGGAAGGAACCTATGGGGAACTTTAGAAAGATGTTTTTCTCATCAGAATGGGGCAGCCTGGTTGTTGCTATGTGGGATTGCTTGCCTAGTATTTCGAGATCTGGCTTCTTAAGAGAATTCTAAAAGCACGGATTTTTATGTTAAATGCACCAGTTTAAAAAACTAATTTTATTCATGGCTGACTTATAATAGTAAAATTAGCACATTTTGAGTGCACAAGTCAGTGACAAATGTATATACCTATACAGGGCTTCTCATGTGGTGCCAGTGGTAAAGAACCAGCCTGCCGGTGCAGGAGACATAAAGATCGCTGGGTCGGAAAGATCCCCTGGAGGAGGACATGGCAACCCACGCCAGTATTCTTGCTTGGAGAATCCCCATGGACAGAGGAGCCTGGCAGCTTACAATCCATAGGGCTGCAAAGAGTAAGATAAGACTGAAGCAACTTAACACAGCACATATTACACCTGTACAACCACTGGCCCACTCAAGTTATAGAACATTTTTATCACCCCAGAGAGAGTCCTCCTACCTGTGAAGTCAGTCTTCTCCCTCCCACCCACTGTTCCAGTACACCACTGGTCTGATTTTTATCCCTATAGATATAGTTTGCCTGTTTTAGAATTTAATATAAATGGACTCATACAGAATCTTTTTTTTTCTGCCCACTTTTTTCTACTCAGTATGATATCTTGAGATCTATCCATCGTGTTTTATGTATCAATAGGTTGCTCCTTTTTATGCCTGAGTACTAGTCCATTGTATAATAACTGTTTTTTCATTCTCATTTGGGTTCTTTCTAGATTTAAACTATTATCAATAAAGCTGCTATGATCATTTCTGGATAAGTTTTTTTATGGACATAGTTTTTGCATCTTTTGGGGGGAAAAAAAATCTAGGGATGGAACTGCTGAATCATCTGGTAAAAGTATGCTTATCATATATAAAAGCTGCCAAACAGTTTCAAAAGTGATTGTACCATTTTACACCCCCCACTCCCCTACCCACCCAATAATATATGAGTTCCAGTTGTTCAACATCTTTCCCAGTGCTTGCTATTACCAGCCTTTTTAATTTTAGTCATTTTAGTCATAATTTTAGTCATTTGGCTATGAAGTGGTATCTCATTTAATTTGCATTTTCCTAATAACTGATGGTGTCGAGCATCGTCTCATGTGCTCATTGGCCATCTGTATATCTTCTTTTGTGAACTGTCTGTTCAGATCTTTTATTAGTTGTTTGCCTTCCTATTACTGAGTTGTGAGAGAGCTTTATATCATCTGGATGCAAGCCTTTGTCAGATGTATGTAATGCAAATAATATCTCCCAGTCTGTGGCATGATATTTTCTTTCCTTCAATGTCTTTTGAAAGGCAAACAATTTTAATATTAATGAAGCACAATTTGTCAGTTTTCTTCTTTTGTCAATGCTTTCTGGATCCTTAGAAATATTTTTCTACCCCTAAGTTGCACAATTCATATCTTACGTTGTCTTCTAAAAGTTTTAAGTTTTATGCTCAAATCTATGAACCATTTCCAATTACTTCTTGAAAATGAAGTGAAGTAAAGGCTTTGTTCATTTTTGTTCCACACAGATACTAGTTCTTGTAACATAGAAATCAGGTAGTGTGAATTCTCCAATACCGTTTTTTTTTTTTTAAGAATTGATTTTGCTTTTTTAAGAATTGATCCTTTGATTTTTCACGTAAAATTTTAGCATCATTTTGCTACCTTATACAAAAGAAAAAGTCTGCTGAGATCTTGATTGTCACTTTATTGACTCTATAGATCAATTTGGGGACAATGGACATCTTAACTCTATCTAATCTTCCAATTCCTTAGCAGGATGTACCGTTTAACTTATTGAAATCTTTCTTAATTTCTTTCAATAACATTTCACAGTTTTCTGTGTATAAATCCTGCATAGTTTTCATTAAATTTACTCCTAAATATTTTATTTTCAAGTTTTACTTTCTAAATATGTCTGGTTCATATATAAATACAATTAATTTTGTACATTCATCTTGTTTTATGTGACCTAACTAAATTTATTTTTAGATCTGGTAGGCTTTCATAGATTCCTTAGGATTTTCTAAGCAGACAATCATATTATGTATTAAGAAACAAAGATTTATTTCCTCTTTTTTAATATTTATTTTTTTTTATTTCATTTTCTTATCACACTGGCTAGGACATTTAGTAATGTATTGATGAAAAGATATGAGATTGCACAACTTTGCCTTTTTCCCAGTCTTAGAAGAAAGCATTCAGTATTTAATCATTATGAATGATGGTTACTATATGATTTTCATAGATTTCCATCATCAGGTTAAGAAACTTTCCTTCTATCAGTGATTTGCTGATTTTACTTTTTTTAATCATGGGTGAGTTGTGGATTTCATCAAGTTCTTTTTCTGTGTCTATTGAGATGACCATGTGATTTTATTTTCATTAATTCTGCAATGTGCTAATTTACATTAATTAATTTTTAAATATTGAAATATCTTTGCAACCCTAGGATATACCTGTTAGAGAGTGTTCCATTAAGTTAGCTAATATTTTATTAAGGATTTTGGCTTGTATGTTCATGAGAGGTTTTGGCCAGTAATTTTTTTTCCTTCTAATAACATTGTCAACTTTCTATCAGGGTAATGCTGGTCTTAAAAGGCATGTTGGAAAGCAGTATCTCCTCCTATATTTTTTAAAATGTTTGTGTATTATTGTTATTGCTTTTGTAAGAATTTGATAGTATCCAATAGTGAACTTGTCACAACACAGAGCTTCCCTTGTGGGAAGATATTTGATAATAAAGTAAGTTATTTAATTTTATAGGATTATTCAAATATTTCCTGTTGATCAAGTTTTAGAAGATTGTGTTTTTTAAAGCACTTGCCCATTTCATCTAAGCTGTTAAATGTATTGGCATAAAGTTGTCCATAATAACTTTTTTATATTTATTATTATTATTTCTTATTATTCTTTAGGATATGCATTTGTTATATTGTGGATGTGTATTGATAGTCTATAGAATACATATCAATATTCCCATTTGTATTTCTAAGATTAGTAATTTGTCTTTGCTCTTTGCTCATCAATTAGTCTTGCTAGAGTTTTGTTACCTTTATTAATCTTTTCAAAGAACCAAATTTTGGCATTGTTAATTTCCTTTACATTCATGTTTCCTGTTCATTAATGTCTGCTCTTATATTTACTAGAGATACCAAGGGAACATATCATGCAAAGATGGGCACAATAAAGGACAGAAATGGTATGGACCTAACAGAAGCAGAAGATATTAAAAAGAGGTGGCAAGAATACACAGAAGAAATATACAGAAAAGATATTCATGACCCAGATAATCACAATGGTGTGATCACTCACCTAGAGCAGACATCTGAAATGCTAAGTCAAGTGGGCCTTAGGAAGCATCACTACAAACAAAACTAGTGGAGGTGATGGAATAAAACTAGTGGAGGTGATGGAATTCCAGTTGAGCTATTTCAAATCTTCAGAGATGATGCTATGAAAGTGCTGCACTCAATATGCCCTCAAACTTGGAAAACTCAGCAGTGGCCATAGGACTGGAAAAGGTCAGTTTTCATTCCAATCCCAAAGAAAGGCAATGCCAAAGAATGCTCAAACTACCACACAGTTGCACTCATCTCACATGCTAACAAAGTAATGCTCAGAATTCTTAAAGCCAGACTTCAACAGTATGTGAACCATGAATTTCCAGATGTTCAAGCTGGTTTTAGAAAAGGCAGAGGAGCCAGAGATCCAATTGCCAACATCTGTTTGACCATCGAAAAAGCAAGAGAGTTCCAGAAAAAAATCTACTTCTGCTTTATTAACAATGCCAAAGCCTTTGACTGTGTGGATCACAATAAACTGTGGACAATTCTGAAAAAGATGGGAGTATCAGACCATCTGACCTGCCTCCTAAGAAATCTGTATGCAGGTCAGGAAACAAGAGTTAGAACTGGACAAGGAAAAACAGACTGGCTCCAAATCGGGAAAGGAGAACATCAAGGCTGTATATTGTCACTCTGTTTATTTAACTTATATGCAGAGTATATCATGAGAAATGCTGGGCTGGATGAAGCACAAGCTGGAATCAAGATTGCCTGGGGAAATATCAATAACCTCAGATATGCAGATGACACCACCCTTCTGGCAGAAAGTGAAGAAGAACTAAAAAGCCTCTTGATGAAAGTGAAAGAGGAGATGAAAAAGTTGGCTAAAAACTCAACATTCAGAAAACTAAGATCATGGCATTTGGTCCCATCACTTCATGACAAATAGATGGGGAGGTAATGGAAACAGTGACAGACTTTTTTTTTTTTGGGGGGGGGGGGGCTCCAAAATCACCACAGATGGTGACTGAAACCATGAAATTAAAAGATGCTCGCTCCTTGGAAGAAAAGTTATGACTAACCTAGACAGCATGTTAAAAAGCAGAGATGTTACTTTGCCAACAAAGGTCCATCTAGTCAAAGTTATGGCTTTTCCAGTGGTCATGTATGGATGTGAGAGTTGGACTATAAGGGAAGCTGAGTGCTAAAGAATTGATGCTTTTGACCTGTGGTGTTGGAGAAGACTCTTGAGAGTCCCTTGGACTGCAAGGAGATCCAACCAGTCCATCCCAAAGGAGATCAGTTCTGGGTGTTCATTGGAAGGACTGATGCTGAAGCTGAACTCCAATACTTTGGCCACCTGATGTGAAGAACTGAGTCATTGGAAAAGACCCTGATGCTGGGAAAGATTGAGGGTGGGAGGAGAAGAGGACAACAGAGGATAAGATGGTTGAATGGCATCACCAGCGCAATAGACATGAGTTTGAGTAGGTTCTGGGAGTTGGTGATGGACAGGGAGGCCTGGTGCGCTGCAGTCCATGGGGTCGCAGAGAGTTGGACATGACTGAGTGACTGAACTGAATTGAACTGATATTTATTAATTCTTTCCTTCTACCACCTTGGGCAAATTCTAGTTTCCTTTTTTTAATCTCTACACAATGAAAATAAATAATTAATGTTATGTATTTTTATTTTCTAATATAGACATTTAAAGTTATAAATTTTGTTCAAAGTACTGCTCTGGCAGCACCACACAATTAAAAAAAATATTTTATTCTCATCTCCATTAGCTTCAAAATATTTCAAAATTATTTTGTGATTTTTCACTCCTACATTATTTAGGAAACTTATTTTATTTCAAAACATTTGGAGATTTAAATTTCCACTTTATATCATTTCTTTCATCCTGAATAACACCGTTTAGCAATTTTTTGTAGTGTAGGTATCCTAACTAAAATTTTTCAAATTTTTGTTTGTTAGAAAATATTTTTATTTTATCCTCATTTTTGGAGATACTTTTTGCCAAATATAGAAACTGATTTGGCAGAATATTTTTTCTTTTACCTTCTAAAAAGGTAATTCAATTGTCTCTTAGCCTCTGTTGTTTCAGATGTGAAATCAGCTGTCAGCCTTCTTCTTATTTTATTCCTGCACATATGTTTTTTATCTGGCTGCCTTTGAAATGTTCTCAGCTTTGATTTTGGGCAATTTGACTGTGATATTTTACTTTGTATTCATCTTACTTGGAGGTGACTGCATTTTTCTGAATTGTCATTATATTTCACTGAGTTTGATGTTTTCAGTCATTAATATCTCGAAATTTTGGTCTGCCCCATTATCACTTTTTTTTTCATCTTGAACTCTAATTTCTCTTTGGCATGACCAGTAGTACTTATTTTTTGTCTTGATATTTATTTACATTATTTAAAAGTGTAAGAACTCTAAAGAATATTTGTTTATTTGGGATATCTCTATTGATGCTTACTGTATTAGAAATTAAAATTGATAAATTCTTTATAATTATAATTTATTAATGATTAATATTGTTATTGATTATTATTTATTAATAATGAAGAGAAGGAGGATAAAAAGGAAAAACAGTTATTATATGTTAACATAAATAACATATATTAATTAATTAAAAACATGTTTTAAGTAATTCTTAGAATGGCATCATTTATTATTTTTACAGAGTGTTATTCTGGCTTAACAGATAAAAGATATCTAGATTCTTATATTTGATTCTGCATTAATCTATTGTAACATAACATATCATGTAGCCTCTGGGAAATGCCACTGTACACTCATGAAAACAGCAAGTAACATCTTAGTATTGTCATGAAAATTGCTTTAATATTTCAAAGTTTCTGGAATGATCTTGTCGACTCTCAGTTTTTCAGAACTGCTATTATGTAATTTATTATTTTCACACAGGTTCCTGAGGCTCTACTCCTTTTTTCCCAATTCTTTTTTCCTCTGAACTTTTGGTTGGAAAGTGTCTGTTAACCTATAAATAAGGCCACTCTGTCCATTTAAAGTCTTATGTTAAGTATAGCAAATATTTAAAATTTTCATTTATTATAATTTTCAGATATATAATTTTAATTTGGGTCTTTTTTATAGTTTGCCTTTCTTTGCTCAAATTGCTTTTCTGTTGACTCATTAAGACCAAATTTTCTGTTAATTCTTGAACATAATTATAATAGCTGCTTTAAAGTCTTGCTGTTTCCAGCATCTGGGCCATCTCACATCTAGTTTCTATTGAGTACATTTTCCTTATTTCTGGATCATATTTTTCTGTTTTTTTTTTTTTTTTTTTGGATGTTCAATCATGTTTGATTGAATACTAAACATAATAGATGATATAGAGAATGTCGATTCTGTTAGCTGTCTTTAGGAGTATATGTATTGTTTTATTAGGCAATTTAATTGCTGGTGGATCACCTAGAACTTATGTTGGCTTGGTTTTATGTTTGCTAATACAGAGCTTTAGAAAGTGCAAGATGTTTCCAAGCTCCTCTCACTTAAATGCTATCTCTAAATTCTCTACATCTTTGGGGGGCTTGAATTTAGATTTTCTTCAGTCAAATCTAGAGTTCTTATCTAAGACACAACTTTTCTGGTAACTCAGTGGATGCTTTTAACATGCTGGGGTGTTATTAACAGCCTGGGGTGTTATTAGCAAGGTGTTAAAGAGATCTCTTCACTCTGACAGGGTCATGAGTCCAGCATCCAATCCCCATAAGACTGCTCTTGCTCCATCATTGCTCAATCCCTGGTCCCTCTGTTCTGATTTCAACCCTTTCTACAGCCTCTGTGCTATGCTGTACTCGGTCATGTCTTACTATGACCCCATGGACTATAGCCCACCAGGCTCCTCTGTCCTTAGAATTTTTCCAGGCAAGAATACTGGAGTGGGTTACCATTTCCTTCTCCAGGGGATCTTCCTGACCCAGGGATCGAAACCACAACTCTAGCATCTCCTGCATTGTCAGGCATATTCTTTACCACTGCACCACTTGGGAAGCCCATCGACCCCTTAGCTGATGCTTTTTGATAAGCATTGGGTAATCTTCTGCATGCATATGCACCCTGGTCTTCAGCCATGCCCTGTTCTCTGCCCCCAGCCACGTACACCTAGAGTTTCCTTTCTATGAAACTCCACTGTGCAAATGCCAAGCAGTTGAAGTGACCCAAACTCTTATTTCTGTCTCCTCAGCTCAGCTGATCTACTATGCTCTGCTCAGACATCAGCTTAGCTGTGCTGTTTGTAACTTGCCCCCGGGCTAAGTGACCAGAGAGCTTCTCTCTTGAGTTTCCCTTCTTTCAAGAATCACCAGTTTTCATTATCTATTTTGTATGGCCTGAAAATAATTGTCATATATTGTATCTAGTTGTTTATGGCAAAAGAACCAGTCTGGTGCCAGTTACTTCATCATGGTTAGAAGTGGAATCTTCCATTTTTAAAAAAATATTAGCAACAAATCAAAAAAAATGTAAACTCATCTATAAACCATATATAGCTTATGGTTATATACACCTGTATATACCTGTTATATATACCTGTATAGATGTACACCTGCTGTACATCTCTTGCTTTTCAAAATGTGGTCTTCAGAAGAACAGCATCAGCATCACCTGGAAGCTTAAAGAAAATGCAGACTCTCAGGTCCCAGCTAGACATACAAATTTGGAATCTGCCATTTAGCAAGATCTGAAGGTGATCTTATGGTCATCAACATTCAAAAAGATATGGCCAAAAGCATTGGCATCAGAATCAGATTTACTAAGATAGGAATTCTTATCATCAGGGAGGTTTGGAGAATATTGAGCTGTTCCATAAATATTTGAGGTTCATTGGACTCATGTGTCTTGCTCCTGCTAAAGACTCCAAGTCTGCCATTATTCAAAGGATGTAACCCACAATAGATAGTTACATGGATAATTTCATTTCCCCGAAGAACTTTCAGGCCACATTTTTTAAATGCCTTGCTTATCTCCTCGGGCAGCCAGTGGTTTCCTCTCACACATGACAACTCTGGTTTTCAAACCCTCACTTAAAATTTGCCTCTTCCAGAAAGTCCCTTTAAACCAACCTCTCTAAAACTTTCAATAAAAACAAGGATGTTCATCTAGCTATAGATATAGTTATATGGCTATTTACTTTACATGAGCTCAGAGAAGTGCAGTACTTGCAATTTATCACCAGTTTTTCTTCACTACACTTAGAGGAACCACAACCCTAATTTACTGAGTCTGATTTTAACACAATTCCAGTCCTAGTACCTGGCATGTTCTTAATCCATGCTGTTAATTCAACCCATGATTATACTGTTACTCATTTATAAACATCACTTTAAAACAAGTTGGTCGCATTTATCAGTAGTCCCTCATATCACCTATCCATCACCGCTGCATGGGGCTGTGTAGACCAGGCTCCACTCTATCTAACCAGTCATCATATCAGGCATCATATCCTGTATCGTATAGAGCTCTGAACTTCACCAGGTCAGAGAGAGGTGAACACTGGGGTGATCATCCAGCTGCCTGCATATGGGATGAGTCATCTCAAATAGCAGAAGCAAAGGTTGTGGGGGCAGAAGCATGTCCAATGACACAAGATACCAACATTGGAAGTTCCAAACCTCCCTTGCCAAGGTCAGCCAAGCACGAATGATATGGGGGAAGAGCTGACTTATGTTCAGCAAGCAGTGAGAATGGGAGCTGAATCCCCTCTATATGACCCTAGGAAACTTCTTTCACCCTGCTGACTCTTTTCCTCATATGCATTTGGAAACTTGATGTATCTATAACCAATTGTGACTTCTTATGTTTAACTGTGGGAAAACTGCTTGTACCATACTGATGATTGCCCAGTAGCCTTTTTAGAGCAGAATTGTGTCTTAGGTGTTAAGACCCTAAACATGTGCATAACTCTTGGCCCATGCTTGCACTTCATTTTCAGTGATATAGTTAAGTAAATGCTTTCAAGGATATTATTTGAAACTTCATAATAATGACAATATAAAATTAGCCCAAATCAAACTGTGAGGGACTGCCCAAATGATGATCTAGTCACGTGATAGAATTTTATGCAATCATTTGAAACCTTACAAAGAAAATTTAATGTCATTGGAAAATGTTCACAATATAAAGCACTTGATTACTCTATATAATTTTGATATATATGTAAGAAATATGGAAGAATATATTCACAGTGGTTATCTCTGGATAATGGTGGTGATTTGGGTGACTTTAGTTGTTTCTTCATGTTCTAGTATGTTTCCAACTGTTACAAGTTCATATATGAGAAAAAAAATATCTTACTTAAAAAAATCTTGAATTGGGATTAGGATGCCAGGATTCGGGTCCAGCTTCTAACAATGGCTGCATGAAAGTAAGAAAAATCTTCCAAGTGGGGACAACTTGCCTCACCTTTCTCACTGGATGAATGAGGGGCTAAAATAGGATAACGAGCAGGATAACAATGCATGTGGGGGAAAATGACAAAGAGATAGAAGGGCTATTACTCCTACAAATTGGCCTAAGAAATGCAAAGCTACTCTTAGAAGAAATGTTGGTGCTGATAGTATTTCAAGTTGTCATTTTCTCCAAGCCAGCTTCAAAATAGACAAGATTAACAAAAAATTTTTTAAGTTCATGTAGAAGATTTTCTTGCCTAGTCACAGAAATGTCTCTGAGTGATTAAGACATAGGCTAAAGTTGATAACGTTTCCTTTACTAGCAGATCTAAGAGTGTCCCCCTCCCTCACCCCACAACACACGCATACATACATCTGTCACCCTAGTCATCCACCTGCTCAGAGAGAGGGTAAGTGGAGTCTCTGATGCCTCTAGGTGCCTGCAGCCTCTGAAGTCCATGCTTATTATTTATGTATCAGTGCACTTCCGGCCTTTGATCAAGGGGCAGGGACCACTCGCTTTCCTGGGTACACAAGGACACACCAGTAATCATTCAGAGTGGTGTGACAGCAGTGTAGCCAGTTTGGAATATTCCTTTAACTCAAGATACAAATGTCCTAAGGTGCAACCATCCTACTTTATTGCAACAACTCTAGGGTGATGTACAGGAGATGGCTGTGCATTCTTTTCAAGCACTGTGTGATATTCCATACCCTGGACTTGCTAAAGTAATATTCAGACACTGCTCTTACAAATCACTTTCTCAAACTGAGCTGCAATGAAGTGAAGCAACATGTACTGACAAAGAAAATCTCCAAGTTTTTTTTTTTTTAATAAACAAGTTGCCGATCAGAGTAGATCATGAAGCCATTTATATAGCTATAATTCAAAACCCTGCAATTCTAATTTATGTGAGTGTATAAGGCATAGAAAATTGATACTAAAGGTAAGATTCATACTAATGGTTAGATCTGAAGGTAGAGAAGTATGAAAAAGAAAATGTAGATATACTTATCTGTATTTAAATTTTTTCAGAAGTAATGTGTTCATATATTGCCTATCTAATTAAAATGAATCTGAAAGTAAAATTAAAATATCTGGCAAAATTCTAATGGGTAGTTGATAATTGAACAAACAAGTGTATTGTGGACAACTGAAGTCACGGTTTCCACTGTTGGAGAACTGAGTTGCAAACTGGAAAGTGGTGGTGGAAATAGAATCTTGTAGTGTTGGATTGGAATTAAAAGTATCAGTAAGAACTTACTGTTTTAAAAAAGGACAGAGAGAAGAAGGGAGTGAGAGATGGGGTGGGGATAGGGGAAGAAAGAGAAAGATTGATTGTCCATGTGTATATATACAAAGCCTTAGAAGCAATGACAATTCAGTAACAATGAACATGCCAAGCCTCCATATCTTGGTTTCTGTATGTCATTTTCCACTAAAAAAAAATAGGACTCTTGGAGACAGGGCTGATTCCAGGCCTGGACCAAAGTAAATACCAGATGAGCCTGGAACCTCTTCTTGTCCCAGAAAGTAGGGAAGTTCTTACAGAATGATTGGGGACATGCCCAAAAGACAAAGGATCCAGTCTGTAAAAAAAAAAATAGGACTCTTGGAGACAGGGCTGATTCCAGGCCTGGACCAAAGTAAATACCAGATGAGCCTGGAACCTCTTCTTGTCCCAAAAAGTAGGGAAGTTCTTACAGAATGATTGGGGACATGCCCAAAAGACAAAGGATCCAGTTTGAAAAGTCAAATCTGTGACCAAAAATATTTTAGCATCAAAATAATGATAGAAAAGAATCATAACACACTGAATGAAATAAAAATTCATAAGTTACCTTAATATAAATGAGTAAATGGAAAAGAAAGGAAAACTATTTCTGACAGTAGAGATAACTAGTTATTGTAGAAGAAATAATAAAATTAGAAAAATTCCTTTAGGCCCCCTTAAGAATAATAATAAGTAAATCAACCAAGCATCATCAATGGATGCTAAAACAAGTGGGTTAACATTTGAGGAGTAACTGGATATTTACAGAATATCAAAATATCTCCCCATGACAAACTTACTGATCACAAAGGAATAAGTGTTTCCTAAGCATGGAGAAAGCTGGCAACACCATGGTAACCAAGGGATCCAGGTTAATACGGCCAACTCAGGACAAGCCCACCTCCTATGCCTCCTGACAGGACACACAGAGGACAAGGTACCACATCATTTTGGTGGTATTTCCGCCCAAAGTGCATTACTTGAGTCTAATCCTAACAAAACCGCAGGCAAACCCAAATCTCAGACATTCTGCAAAATAAGGAGTCTCCAGTCCTCAAACACATCAATGTCAGGAGCACAAAGCAAGCTGGCAGAAGGGCTCCAAATTAAGGGAGACAAAAAGACCTGGGAACGGAAGTCAACAGGTGATCTGATGGATCTCGTCTTTGCTGGAAAGGACATTATGAGGACAATTAGCCAAATCAGATAAAAACCTATGGATTAGACAATGGTATTGTATTGCTATCAATTTCTTGATTTTTGTTTATTTTCTGATTTCTGTGGTTACATAAGTGAAAGTCCTTATTTTTAGGGAGTACATATTGAAGTACGTAGGGGTAAGAGAGCATCGTGTCTGCACTCAATTTTCAAATGAATGGGAAGAGAGGGGAAGAGAGATGGAAAAAGAGACAAGGATAAAAACTGGCAAAAAATGTTAACACTAGAGGAATCTGATGAAGGAAATGTGGAAATTCTCACAGCTTTTCTGGAAGCCTGAAATTATCAGCTTAAAAAGAAACAACAAATTTAAAGGCAAAAGGAAGTAGACAAACAAAAAAAAACCTTACCACAGATAACCAAGATCTCCAACTCAGAGTCCAAGTCAAAAGCTTGACAAACCCTACAGAGGCTGTGTAAACAGAAGGTGTAGGAATCTGGGTCCGAATCTGGCCACAGGAGAGGTGATAGATGGTCAGACCTCTCAAAGCCTTAGTTTCTAAACAGGCTTCTTCATCCTGAGTCACAGGGGTATTAGGGCCATGGAGTGACAGGATCCACAGAGAACAGCTGGCACATAGCCAGGGCCCCCAAAACACTCAAAGGACATGAGCTCGTCCTTGCAATTGGACCCATCGCTGAAACACGGCAGGGAGATGTGGTGCCTGGTTCCCTGAGAAAAAGCCCGATGGACATCAGTAGCATCTGCCTAAGGAAGCAAGTCAGTGTCCCATTTGCTTGGAGAGAGCTTTTTCTTGAATGAAGTTGTTTTAAAACCACTCTAATGCTTCAGTTACCTGAAAACTCCTCTGCCTCCCACAGAGGAGGCAGCAAAGCTTGAGCATCACTTGATTAGAGGGCAGACGGTCCTCACCGATGTCTGGGTTCCATTGCTCTCCAGGACTTTTGGGGTGAACTTGGGAAACGTTGAGACATGAAATCCAGCAATCCCAGGCTGCTTCAGCCACTGGCACTAGAAAGGCAGACCACCGGGCTTCTTGCCTACCATGGTCAGCTGAGTGAGGACTCAGCACTGACCTCAGGGCAGAGGCTTTTTGAGACTTCACACACGTGGACACACTGCTCACCAGCATAGTCACACCACAGGAGGTGTGTGTGGACGTGGGTGCATATGTGTGCGCTTTATATATACAGACAATTCACAGGGAACCTTGATATACAGAAATATATAAAATACATAGAATCAAAGGGCTTCCTTGGTGGCTCAGCGGTACAGAATTCACCTACAATGCAGAAGCCACAGGAGACGGAGGTTTGACCCCTGGGTCAGGAAGATCCCCTGGAGGAGGGCACGGCAATCTATTCCAATATTCTCGTCTGGAGAATCCCATGGACAGAGGAGCCTGCCGGGTTGCTGTCCATAGAGTTGCACAGAGTCGGACACGACTGAAGTGACTGAGGACACACACGTATGGAATCAAAGCAGACTGACATTCCTTAAGCAACCTGACTCTCTTTTTCACTTGGCAGGAACACTTCTAGTGTTTTTGCAAAATGTCTAAAATGCCTCCTCTGAGCCCCACTGTCCACAGCAGAGTTAGCTCCCTCAGGTCAGGGTAGAAGAGGGCCCAGAGGCCGGGTTAGTCAGGCCGCCTGTTGCCCCTCGCCCATTTCCCGAGCGCCAGCACCCTCCTGGGTTCGTATGAAGATAGTACCATGTATCTCCTTGTGTCATGAGGGAGGTAGCAGGTAACATGCAGCATTCTATAATCGCTCCATGGTCAATAGCTAGTGGTGGTGACCGTAATTATCATTATCATTTGCTTCCCTGGGAAGGGCACCCAGAAAGCAGCCTCCGTGAAGCCTGGTTCCCTTGGTCTCAGAAAAGACGGGAGCTGCTCTTGTCTGCGTTGTTACTGATCCAAGTTCTCCCATGCTGCACACACCAGCACAAACACATGCTCACAGTTCCTGTGTTGAGTGAAAGTGTGGACAAGCATTCCCAAATCATTTTGAAATCTTAAAGGCACTGGAGGAAATTCTAAGTTTTCTTAAATATATACCTTCAAGCACAAATATAAGTGTGGATTTCCTTCCATATCTGCAGCAGACATCATATTACCCTTGAGTCTAAATCATCTTTTCCCTTTCGCATTGCAAAAATCTTCCCTGACAGCCAACAGCGCACATTCTTCTTCTAATTGTTGGTTTACCTCTCACAAATGCCGGTGCAACGCTCTCTCTCTAATCCTCACCTGCTCAGTCATTAGCTATCAAGTGTGGCTTTTTTGGAACAATTATATTCTGTCCTACCGTCAGCTCTCTCGGTGCAGGTAGAGGCTACATCCTGACTCCTTATACAGGATGTAAATTATTGCTGGCACACCAGTACCTGAAGAATGATTATACCCACTGCACAGTTAAATAATGGATGCTTAGCATGGCGCATTGTAATAAGCAAAAGATGTGAAATATCTACTATTCTAAGTGGAATACGCTAAGTATTTTTTAAATAATAAAGCCATTTGGGGGAAGACAGGCTATTGAATCACGGTCCCTGGAAGAGACACCTCAGGCATGAGCTCATTTGCAGAACCTGGAGGGCACTGTCATCTCATCTGTGAAATGGGAACAAAAATCTTATCCTTTGTTCAGCATCATGATTGCAGGTAAAAGCTTGGCCCTGAGCCTGGCACATAGTAGGTGCTCAAGAAAGGGCAGCAGCTGCTGCTCTCAAAGGAGTGGGCTAGCCTGCAGGGGTAGCAGCTGAGCATCCACCCCCTGGGCTGCCTCAGGTGCAGTGTCTGACCGCAGGGAGAGGCTGGCACTTATCTCCAACTAGGCAGTTGTCAACGGGATCTGCTCTGCCCCCAAATGTAATGGAAGATTCTGGAGGGTTGAGAAGAAATGGAGTCAGGGTGGTACCTGTAGACCTCTCTTGCCTTCAGAAGCACAGAAGAAATGGAGTCTCTAGGCATAGTGCCTGGGCAGCTAGGTGTCCTTCCCTGAGTCCCATGCTTTAGAGGATATTTCTCTGATCCTCAGGACAGTGCAAGGAGTCAGGAAGTCAAGGGCACATACCTGTCCAGAGCCTGCATTCCCCATCTTTAAGCAGCCTGCTGGCACCGGCAGACCCTGGATTTCTTGCTGAACTGGCCTAAGCCCACTTCCGGGGTTTATGTGGTCCTCACCCCCAGGCCCATCCTCCTGACCACAAGTGATGCTACTGGTGTGTCCTGAGCCTATGGGAGTTCGATGAGGTGGAAGGAGTGGATACAACTTGGACAAGCTGACTGGAAGAGCCCATGGGCACATGGAGTGGGCAAGGGGGACCCTGCACCGGCGTAGTGGAGAAAACCCAACCTGAACTGAAGGTAAGGACCCGTCCACGAGGTGGCCGATGCACAGGGCCTTAGGGTCTGCGACTCTGCTCTGTGCCCGACAGTGCACCAGACACTTTGGAATGTTCTCTCATTTACTCCTGACCAAGGACCTTGGATGAGGTAAGAGCATGGACTCCAGGGCTATAGCTTGAGTCCAAGGACTCTTGGTCCTTTCCCTGGCTCTGGACCATGGTGAGTTAACATCTCTGCATCACAGCTCCTCCGCCTGTGAACCAGCATAGGCAAGTTCTCTGGCTCTCAGGGCCGTGTGGGATGGAGGAGGGAGCAAGCAGCAGCGGGCTGACATGCGCAGCGCTGCCCCCCATACACTGATGGTCCCTTACGGTCAGGCCCACTGTACAGAAAAGCAAGCTGAGACTCGGAGGCCAAAGAATCCCCTGGGAAGCAGCAGAAGTGGTCTTTCTGATCCCAAAGCTTCTCCTTGTTCGGCCTCAAGCCCTGTCCCCCTCCACCCGTGATGTGGGGCTGTGGCCCTTTGAAATCCCCCCTCCACAGTGGGCACCTCCTGGCTGATGAGTCCAATTCATCTAGAGTTCCCAAGCCAAGGCCACCAGAAGCTGTAGCTGCCCATGCAGATGGAGAAAGAGCCCTTCCTGCCCTCATTCCTGCTGGCAGGTGGCAAGAGGCTGGCCCAGCACACAGGCTTCTCAGGCTCTAGAACCTTCTGGAGCTGTCTTCCCACTGCATTGTCCTGTCCACTGCAGAGTTGACTCTGCAGCCCATCCCTGCTCACATGGCTTCTTACCAGCATTCCACTCAGAGAGGGCCCCAGCCCACAGTGGGCCCCAGAGGACTCCCAGGGCACAGCCAGCTTCTCCAGGCCTTGCGGCTCTTGCCCATCCTTCCACCTGAACACCCCGGGCAGCTGAGCTCACGGCAGAGCCCTCGCCCACTGACCCCGCCAAGCCTCAGGGTCTGCATTAGTGTCCTAGGGCTACCATTATCAATTTGTACAAACTCACTGCCTTGAAACAACAAACAGGCACTATCTCGCAATCCCGGAGATTAGCAGTCAGGAAGCAAGGTGTCTGCGGGGGCTCTCTAGGGGAGCATCTGCTTCTTGCCTCTTTCAGTTTCTGGTGGCTGCTGGCATTTCTGGGCTTGTGGCCACATCACTCCATTCTCTGCCTCTGCTTTCACGTGGCCTTCTTCTCTCTGTGTCATCTCCCCAGGACGCTTGTCACTGGAGTTAGGGCACATTGGATAACCTGGGATGATTCCTGTGTATCGAGACCCTTAACTTATCTCTGCAAAGACCCTTTTTTCTCAAGAAAATTAAGATTTACAGGTTTCACAGGTTGGGTTGTGGTCATCGTCTTTAGGGACTACCATTCAGGGCTTCCCTCATAGCTCAGTCGGTAAAGAATCTGCCTGCAATGCAGGAGACCCCAGTTTGACTCCTGGGTTGGGAAGAACCCCTGGAGAAGGGATAGGCTACCCACTCCAGTATTCTTGGGCTTCCTTAAGGCTCAGCTGGTAAAGAATCTGCCTGCAAGGCAGGAGACCTGGGTTCGATCCCTGGGTTGGGAAGATCCCCTGGAGAAGGGAAAGGCTACCTACTCCAGTATTCTGGCCTGGAGAATTCCATGGGCTCTATAGTCCATGGGGTCACCAAAAGTCAGACATGACTGAGTGACTTTCACTTCACTTCATTCAGTACACTGCCATGTCTTCATCTATAAAGAGTAAGTAATAATTGTATCAGTCCCAAAAGACCATGATGGGGTTTCAACAAGATAGTGTATGTTAGGTAGATATTTAAAAATACTAACCATATTTATTTTTCCTTACACATACAAAATCTTAAGATAAAAACATAGACTTTTATAGAGACGTGTAGTATACAGATATTTTTAGAGTCATCAGTTCAGTTCAGTTCAGTTCAGTCGCTCAGTCGTGTCCGACTCTTTGCGACCCCATGAATTGCAGCACGCCAGGCCTCCCTGTCTATCACCAACTCTCGGAGTTCACTCAGATTCACGTCCATCGAGTCAGTGATGCCATCCAGCCATCTCATCCTCTGTCGTCCCCTTCTCCTCTTGCCCTCAATCCCTCCCAGCTTCAAAGTCTTTTCCAATGAGTCAGCTCTTCGCATGAAGTGGCCAAAGTACTGGAGTTTCAACTTTAGCATCATTCCTTCCAAAGAAATCCCAAGGCTGATCTCCTTCAGAATGGACTGGTTGGATCTCCTTGAGCAGTTTAAATGCTCACTTATTCAGTTTAACAAAAACAGTCCCTAATACTACGTATGTATCAGTGCAAAGATGTTAGAGCTGTACCCAGGGTGTATTCCCCATGGGTCCCAGGATGGAGATAATCATGGCCATTCAAGGCCTTTAGCTATCACTTATGGGTTGCCTCCAACATACTGGTGATGTAAGTTGTTAGGATGCGAAAGTTAAGGTTTTTAAAACACACGTGGACTTTTTGGAGGGTGACAAACCAGGGCATCGTATGTTAAATGACTGTGCCTTTGTTCTCGCTCAGCCCCTGTTAGGGGACTGCATAGCAGGCGTGCACAGCAATGTGCATTCAAGGATATGCCCACAGTGCTGATTATAATTGCATGGGGAGGGGGAAGGAGAGAGACAGAGAGAAACAGAGAGAAGGAGGCAGAGAGAGAGAAGGTGACAAGGACACCTTCTCTTCTCTTGAAGAGAAGGACAAAAAAAGGAAGCTGCTGTAATGCCCCTGATGGAGGAATAGTTAGGAATGTCAAGTGGTCCCAAACTCAGCTCCTCTGCAGGGCTCACAGTAAGGGGCCTGAGAATGGCAACTCATCAGCAATATGTGCAAGATGACTACATTTTTGTAGAAAACCCAGTGTCTATGCGCGTGTGGACATACCCGCCTGGTGCATATACGGGCTCACAGTGACAGTGAACTTCTACATCCACATGCAAGTGGAAAGGGCCTGAAAATACACCATGTGGGAAGGGCTAGACATGCAGAGGGGGCTAACTTTGCATCTCGGAAATGTGTGGACATTTCCCAGCAAGGATGGCAACAGAGCCTACCAGTGTAATCACCAAATTAAGTTCATTCCGTTACCCAGATTTGCAGACAAATCTGTGTTCACCTGCAGGACCTGGGGGCTCAGAGAGAGCCCAGCGGGTTGTGACTGAAGCAGAGGGAATTCCTGCCCTTCTCTGAGCACCACTCCCAGCCCCACATCTGCAGAACAAGGGGACTCCTGAGCTAATTCTGCTGCAAGGATCTAGGGACGCAGTCAGCCTGGTCCTGGGAACCTCATGGGTTTCGACGGGGAGAAAGGGTGACCCAGCTGACCACTGGGTTCCCAAGACCATCAGCAAGCTCCTCCTGGCCTCATTGTCCCCAGGGCCCCACTTGCAAGAGGACAAAGGGAGGGCTTTGAGGACACGCTTGCTCGGGGATGCCCAGTGCGGACCGGGTGCCCTGGGCCACTCCCTCTCGGGTCCAGGGCACAGCGAGGCCAAGGAGGAGGCGGGAATGAATCACGGCAAAGCTATGCTGCACAGGTGCAGTGAAACAGTGAGACGCTGGGAACCGAGCCCCAGCTGGGCTGCCAGCCTGGCAGGGCCGCGCACCGACCAGATCCCCAGGGTGGAAACAAAACACGCTGGGGCTTGCTCCCTCCGAGAGGCGGCTGAGGGCTGGCTTTCATATTTCGGTGGCTTTGTGTTTCCACAATGGACGCGTTTCTGCACTCTGGCCCTTGTAAACAGATCCTGTTCAACAAGGCAAGTGATCTCTGCTCCCCCACATTTGGGATGCGTGGAGTTCAAGTCCTTGTTCTTGCCCTACAGCTGCTGTGTGACTCACCTGGGCTCTGAGCTGTTCTGGGCAACTACAATCAAAGGTGGTGGGTTCACCTCCCAGGCTAGTAGGAGGGAGGCTGTGCTCCAAAGATCACAGTGACTCCACTCACTGCCCCAATCCCTACGCTCTCCAGGGGCCAAAGGGGAACCTCAGGGACAGGACCCCACCTAAATTCAGGTCTGCCAGGAAGGACTACAGAGTCTGAAAGTCAGCAGTCACGTGGGCAACACCTGGATCAGGTGGGACCAGGCAGATGTCTCAGTAGGAGTGGGTGAGAAGTCATCATCAAGGGGAGGAAACAGGTGTCAGCCCACTTTCTCCTAAGTCGGGAACGTGGGAAGGTCTGGGTTCCCTCTCCTGGGTCAGGGCCTGGGGCCCTTGGGAAAGGCCATCAAAAATCTGCTCTTGAGTTCCCTGTTTTACTAACAACTCCACTGACACGAAGATGGGAAATCAAAGGATGAAATTTCCTGTCTGCAGTAAGTGGGGACATCAACCGAAAGTACCAGGGCTTTCTGAGCTCCCCTCAACCCTCATTCCTAGTTTTATAGTAAGAGCTATTGTTATAAGTCTGGATGCTGTTGGGTTAAATAGCTTTGTTACGGTTCATTGGCCGGCAGCAGGTGGTGGTTAATCCAAACAGCACACATCTGGGGTGATGACCCCCAGTTCTAGTAAAATGCTGCTCCTAGAGCTGGGAGGGGGCTTAATGTTCTACTGTCTGAGGACCACGCTGCTGCGCTCACTCTGTATGAACTGACACTCCTGCTGTTATAGTGGAGGTGGCCTTGAGTCCCCAGACACTCAGCCCTTCTCGTCACTCGCCATGTTGCAGAAATGTGCTGTCTCCAGAACAATCTTGTCGATGGCCTGGGGGACTTGTGTCTCCCTTGGAATCCCACCTGGGCCTCTATCCAAGTCACCGTGCCTCCCTCATGGCCCAGAGGTACTGTACCCTTTCTCTGCACCTCAGCTGGGCCACGGGGTTGATGCTAGCACCTCCTACTCCAGCCCCATCCATTGCCACCTGTCACCACAGCTGCTCCCCTCCTGGAAGTGTGTGGTTTGGGCATCATGGTCACTATAGAGCTCCTGGGTGTCCGGGGTGGCATCTTGCCCATCAGCAGGGATGGTGGTGGCAGAGGGGTACACAGGGGAATTCTCTATCCTTCGCGGCCGTGGATGGGAAACTCCTCCTGCTTAGGAATCCTGGAGCATATCGCTGCATCTGAAGGAGATGCCTGGGCCCAGTCGTAACACCTGAGAGAACCAGGCACCCAGGGGCCGTGGAGCCCAGCCCTGTGTCTGCATCCACAGCAGCTGCTGTTGGGAGACAAGTCAGGCTGTTCCTCTTCTCTTCATGGTCATAGGAAGAAGCCTAGACTGGACCTATGTCATGGGGGAGGGGACTGCCTGGGGCAGGGGTGATGGGCCAGTCAGGGCAGAGGAGCTCTGAGATGAGAGCCCGTAACAGCTCCAGATTTGGGGGTGCCCAGACCTCAGTGCGAAGCCATTCTCCACCAGAACTACCATGGTCTTGGCACCGCTGTTAGTCATCTTGAGGCTGTTTCTTTCCCCTTTGTGGGATAAGTTTACAAAGGGGCTCCCACCCCATTGGGTGGCTGTGGGATGGAATGCAGCTATGAATGGACAGGGCCTCACCCAGGGCTCTGCATGGCGAAGCCTCCCTTTGCAGCTGCGTGCATCCACACAGGGCCTCCGTGCACATGCCGCCCCCCTGGCCACGCCTACTCTGCCAGGCCCTGTGCCAGGTGCCAGAGAGAAAGGCGCAGCCCCCAGCTGCTCCCGGGTGCAGGGAGAGACTCACCTGCAAGCAGATTGCAACAGGAGTCATGACTGATGTTTGCCCAGGGGGCCTCAGGAGCGAGTGATTGAGCCCGGGGGCTCCCCGGGGGCTTAAGAGGCAGAGACGCTCTGATGCTGTAACAGACACAGAGAAGAGCAACCAAGAATTCTTATTTTGTTGTTTTGTTTTGACTACACATATTCCTTCATTTTCCACTCATTGATCATATTTCTCTATTACCTTTCATGTGCCAGGCACAGAGAAGTTCTCTAATAGAGAGACAGCTTTTTATCCAGAGCAAGTGACATTACCTGATGGACAGAGCCTTCTCCGACCCACGGTCACCACCCTGTCCATCTGCTATCACAGCAGTATGAGGCGCTGGTTTAACCAGGGATACTCCCACCGGACTATTGCCCTCCTCATAGCACCTAGCACAGCCTATTGTGGGCTGGGGGGTCGTCAGTAGCTTCAGGAGATGTCATCTAGGAGAGCTACACAGGGGGGCCTGCCCTTAGGCTGGAAGGGCCTTGTGAGTGGAACAACCAACTGAGCAAGAAACACGGTGTCGAAAGGCTCAGCATGTTCATGGTGGTGGGGAAAAGGAGGAAGGTGCTCTAGGTGGGGAGTGGGGGTGAGCACATGCTAGAAAGCTGAGCCCAGACACAGCTGGGCTGGCAGACCCAACCAGACTGCACTGAGCAGCCCTCACCTCCTGTGGTGCCTTAGCCTGGGTTCCTCTGAAGGCAGAGCTGAGACTTGTGAGTAGTTTACTGGGGAACATTAGTAAAGGATGAGGGTGCAGAAGAGGCAGAGGCAATTAAAGGATGCATAAGCAAATTAGCCATGCTATGCATGAAGGCAGACTCATCCATGGGACCTTCGGAGGACCCCATGACGTGTATCTCAGAACCACCCACCCTGGGAAAGGATGACTTCCCCACCTGATCTCACTCCCAGCATTGGTTGGTGTGGCCCCATGAGCTGCTAATTTGCAGTAGTTCAAGACTGCCTGGGTTACTCCTGGGTGGACCCTGTTGGTGCCTATAAGAGGGGTGCAGTGGGTGTGGGGTGGAGAGTTCTAAGTAGTGCATGCAAGGAGGTATTACTGGGGGTTTGGGGAAAAGCAAGAGCAATCAGTCCAGCTGTCCGACATGAATCTTTGCCTGGACTAGATTTCCCAGCCTTCCCTGGGTTCGGAAGATCCTTCGATTTCCCAGACTCTGAGCCAAGAATTCAGGACAAATGCCTGACTTGGGAAGTGCAGGGAAGACAGGTCAGGGGTTGGGGGAGTGAATGCATGTTGTCATGGAGATATTAAGAAGGCAGCCAAAAAAATGGGCCAAGGAGCTTAATCCCTTGTGAAGACACACATCTTTATCCATCAAGGGATGAAGAGTTGGGACATCCACACACCCACTCCCATCAGTCATTGGCTGGTTGCTTCTCCCAGGGGTGGTAATTCCCAGGGACTTTGGCCAGCCATGAAGGCAGTTTGTCTGAACTCTGAGGTTTCGGACAAGCTTTCAGGCACACGTGCCCCAGACCTCACCCTCTTGGCATCAGAAGTGGATGGCAAACTCTCATCATGGCCAGGACAGCCACCTTGGACCTTCCAACCCATGGTCCTGAGCCAGAGGAAGATCACTTCAGGCCAGCAAACACTTTCTAAATGTCCCTGACCCTTCTTTGGTTTCCTGTATAGCCCTGCCAAGCCTGAGGCTATATATTTATTGTTGGATTGTGGGCTGTCTCCTCCAGTGATATGCTAAGCTCCCCAAGGTCAGGGAGTTGGTCTAAGTCAGGTGTTATTTCAAGTGCCTAGAACAGTGCCTGCACAGGAAAGATCCAATATTGCTTGTTGAATAAAGGGGGAGGAGTCTGTGAGTCACACCTCAACATTTAGTCTCCCAGGAGGAAAGCAGACGCCTTGCCTCCTCTGGCTTTCCCCAGGGCCTTGGGCTGGGTCTTCCCCTGCTGGTGCTTACCCTAGGCAGGGAATTCCTTTGGGCATTATCACAGCCATTTCCGGTTGGGTGGGCATCCCCTTTGAGTCCCTGCAGACCTGGGGTCCATGCCCTGTCCCACCTCCTCCATCTAACCCCCCCACCCCGAGGCCTGCCTTTACACATAGTCTTCGGTGTAAAGTCATGGCAGTATTCAAAAGGTTAAAGCAGAGTGAACTGTTAATTTTAATGCTTTCTCTAAGCTTCAGTTTTAATAAGCGAAAATGATGTTCTTATTTGCAGTAAAGTGGTGTTATAAAATTCTGTCTGTCAAGCTCATTTTAAAACCATGGAAATAAATGATCTGACAAAATCAGGCTATTAGACAAGTGAGGAAGAGTGATTTCCATAAAAGTAGAGGAGCTGTTCCTTAATTTCACACTTGGTAGTCTTTTGGGTCGACTAAATTTTTAAATAAGTGATAAAATTATATTAGCGCAATTGCATTTTTATAGATTTTTTTGGTCATTGTACTCTTTTTCAATCCCTTTATTTTAACTCAGACTGTTCTGCTGAAAGGTTACTCTCAACTTATGTTACCTCGTAACAGTCTCTACCCACAATGTGGCCCGAGGCTCGCAAATCCTGGGACCAGCCAGGCGGGTCTGGTGAGAGCACAGCACGTGCCCAGAAATGGCCACTCTCTGCGGGATACGTGTGATCCCCGAGTCTGGAGGGTGGGGTGGTGGAACACCCCCTGGACTGAGAGAACATCTGTCCTGGGCTTCTGAGCCCACTCCGTCTTTTGCTCAGAAGGAGCCCTGGTTCTCTGGAAACCCTCAGCCTCTCTACTTAGAATGCTGGCTGAGGACAGGACCAGACAGTGTTTGCCCGGGAAGCTGGGAATTTAGGCAGAGCAAGGGAATAGTGGCTCCTTAGTGAGCCTTCATGCGCGCTGCGCCCGCCCCACCCAGCCCCCCGCCCCGCAAACTTGCTGGACCCCTCAAATCATCAGATAGCCAGGGCTGCACTCAAATTCTGTCTCCAGCTCTGGAGGGAAGAAGGAAGGAAGCCCACAGAGTCTTTGGTGCAGTTGAAATATCCCTGATCTGACAGGGGCCCGGTTGCAGGGAGGAAGGGGACTCCTCTGATTTGATTTTGATAATTACAACAGCATCAAAGGTATGAATGTTCAGCACATCCTCTGTGTGAGTGCATGCCAAGTCACTTCAGTCGGGTCCAATTCTTTGTGACCCTATGCACTATAGCCCACCAGGCTCCTCTGTCCATGGAATTCTCCAGGTAGGAATATTGGAGTGGGTTGCCATGCCATCCTCCAGGGGATCTTCCCAACCCAGGGATTGAACTTGCAGCTCCTGCATTGCAGGCGGATTCTTTACTGCTGAGCCACCGGGGAAGCCCAGCACATCCTCTTTTCTGTGCCAATTTCCCAGGTTAACTGTTCAGAGCCCAGACGTCTGCCTCACTCAGCACCATTTAGCCTCTGTGCACATCCTCCTAGCCTTTGTTGAAGGGCTCTGGCAATGACACTGTCCCCGAGCTTGACACTGGCTGTGAACAGTTTACAAAAACTTAAATTCATTTCCAGGTGGTCTGCTTCCAGAAGGAAAAAGAGTCTCTTTCTCATTGGAAGGGAGGGAACACATGTTTTGTTGGGAGTCTGCCCTGGGCCAGGCACCATGCTAGGCTGTGAGGATGCAGACACTTTGTATCCAATGGAGGGGTGTGGTACTCACCTGGGAAGCACAGCTCTTAGGACCAAGGAGCATCCTGCTCCAGAGAGAATGGCCTCTAGTCGGTGGAGGCCAGGCTTCTAAGAAAAGGAGAGGTTGAGTGGGAGGGCCCTCACTAAGGGGCTTTGGAGAATCATTTTTCTTTAGTTTAGCAAAGTTAACCAGGTGCTTTCCATGTGCCAAGCACTGTGCTGGCTCTAAGAAGGGCCCTTTCCTATTCCTCCCTGTGCTGGGAGGCTGAGAGAATGCCTATTTCCACTGGGAGGACTTTCCAGGTTGGATCCTTGGTCCAGGAGCAAGCAGAGCGACCTGGGAATGCACAGCGTGTCTGTGCCTCGGTCTCCCCATGAGTGCAGTGGTGCTCAGGGGTGCTGGAGGACTCTCCCAACCCTGGCACCCTACAGCCAGGGGATCTGGGCAGTGGCCAGCATATGTGCCCACTGCCAGCCATGCGACATCCTTCTGCCGTTTGGGAGAGCATCTTCCAATCGCAGAAGTCAAAACCGCCTTCTCCCCCAGAATCTCCAAGAGGCAACGTGGGAGCGCAAGGGAGTGTTAGAGTCACACGTGCTTCCTGGGAGAGAGGAGGAAGTGCCTGGTAGACAAAGCCTGCAGGGTGGCCTTGGAGGGGCAGGGCTGTCTCTCCCTAGGAAGGAAGAAAGAAGTCCAAATTAGTCATGTTGTATTACTTCTTTTTATGGCAATGCTCTGAAAGTCTGCAAATGTCAGCATGTTAATTTACTGTCACTCAGTGATATTATTTCATCCTTTCAAAAATGTGTTTCTTGCATTTTCAGTAGCATACTCCAAGTGTTCTCCATCTCAAAGTTTCTATAGATAGTGCGACTACTTTCACTCTGACCGTTGCCAAAATGTAGAAATTCATCGTTGACTGGAGCCACATATATGTTAGGCATAGAGTTGGGGACTTGGGTTTCCTGCTTACAAAAAGGGGAAGAAGCTGATTTTTCTCTCTGCTCTATCACCTCTTGTCCTCCTAAAGTGCTCTGGGGTTTCTCTCTCAAGGAGCATGCAGAGATAAATTTAAGAGAGAAATTTTAGCGAATCAGTCATGGCTGAGTTTGTATATGCAGTCAGAGCCCTCCCTGTATCCGAAGCCAGCCCACCCCCACCCCGATGCTTCTCCTATGGTGGCAAACTTATTTCAAAAATTCTGATGAAACACTTTGTAAATTTTGTTATTCTGTGATGATAATAAATCATTATAGCCTTAAACACTTCTCTAGCTTGGAGCCTCAGTCACAAATTATCTTGTCATTCTGACCAAAACATTCTCCAAAAAAGCTTGACAAGTGCTAAAACCCAGAACATGAAACCATGTGTTGTTGTGAAAGCAAGATTCAGAAATGTCAATTAATTAGATTAAGAGGCTACTTTTAGCTTTACTCGTGTTGCCAAATAACCCTTAAAATATGCATAGCAGTGGAAATCTACCTCCGCGGTACAGTACTTCTGTGCCGAAGGAAGACAATGGATCGGACTAATGGACGAAATTATTGTATCTGTCAGTCGGCTCCAGAGAATGATCTAGAAGCAAATGTCGCTTCTTTTTCCACAGTATGGCTTCATAAGCGGGGTAAATTCTGTCATTTATGAATTTGAGTAGTTCCCCCCACCCTGCCCCTTAGAAATCATATACAGATCTAGAAGAGAAAGTCAAGCTTTTTCCTATGTCTTTACTAGTAAGATGGATTTTTAATGTTTTTCTGTGCTTTTTTTTAAAATTTGCATTTGCATTTTGAAGTTCACTTTGTAAAAAAAAATATATATCATGGAGAAATTATTTAAATTTTTTCTCCCTGTTTCTTGAAAATCTTATCTTTAAATAATCTATATCCTCCATTTTATTTATGCCATAAACTGTTCCTATATTTTAATGGTCTGTTTGCTTTAAAAGGGGTTGTTGGTTTTAATAGCTCAGTTACTATCTTTGTAAACTAAACTCCTTCTGACGAAATTCGAGCAGATCATCTCTGCCTGTGTGTGGAAGGCACATTCCAACCCCTGAAAAGGAAATTTAAGCCAAATAAATGTTCTGCCCAAATTAAAATACATAAAATGAATAGTTAACTTGGACAAGAGCTGATGGACGGAGCATTCGGGCTGCGGACAAGTGGGTGTTGGGAGAGCTGGCTGCCAGCAGGGCCTCAGGAGAGGAAACCCAAATGAAATTAATTTCCTGTAACCCCCTTTGTCCATTCCTCTGGACTAATTGATTGCAGCATTGGCATGGATGTTTTGGGAGAGCAGAAATGGGCAGGACGGATGGCACTGCTGAGGGTGACATGAGGCAATTCCTGCCAGGTTCTGAGACTCAGGATCTTAGCCCCAGCACCCCAGGCATGGGTCAATGCAACCCACCCCCTCTTCCCACCCATCAGCTCTGAGAGCACAAGGGCTGGAAACTCACCTCCAAATTCTCATGGCAGTTGTATCCACCTTGATTCTATGATAATCTGTGTGTGTTCTGATGCTAACTTGATGACAGGGCATTTCCAACAGAGCGAGACACATCTGTGCCCCCACAGAGAAATGGTAGGCATGTGGTGGGGGTGGGGGCCAGGATGAGAACTGTCTGAAGCTGAGCAAAGCTGAGTGGAGCTCTGACAGAAGCCTTGTCCCTGCCTCGGGCATTCATAACCTCACCACCCCTTGCCCTCCACCATCCCTGACAGCAAGTGTGAGGAGCCAAGCAAGGCATGAAGGTCGATTGCTCTGTCTGAGCCCTCCCTCCCTGGGTGGGGTGGTGGGGGGCTCCACCCTGGAGGGCAGGGCAAGATGTGCCCTGTGCCAAGGGCGGGACTTCCTGTGGGAGGGACTTCTTGAGTAGAACCATTTCCTGCATGCTATCCTTTTGTGTGGGGCCAGGAGAGGGATGGAAGTGGGGGATCTGCAGCCAAATGCCAAGGCCCTGTGCCTCACAGTTCCTGTGGGCCCCCCACCAGCTGTACTTCCCACCCTTCTGACCCAATCCTACTGTTTCTAGCTAGCAAGGAGGCAGTTAATGAGCTAAACAGAAGCCCTACGTTACCTCTGGAACTAGATGGGTGATTAACACATAAATAAATAAATAAGGATATAAAATAAAATGGATGAGTGAGGCATCCAGGGCTCTAGTCTCTCCAGGATAAGATGCATAGGGTGGTAAAAACACGGAGGAGAAGGGGGAGGCCTGAGCGCTAGTTTCAGCTCTGCAGGCTGACGTGGGGTGCTGTCTTGGCCAAGTCACTCCCATTGCTGAGAACTGTCTCAGTGGACCAAAGAGCCCAGCCTGAATAAATGCCTATGGAGGTACAGACATGAGATGTGACCTTACGTGGCTTAGCGCAGCCAGATGGCAGGCACTGCCATACCCTCTGTGTCCCTGCAACTCCACCATCACTGAACCTGCCAACGGCTCCCTACTGCAAGCACCTGGGTTGCGAAGGCCCCAGGATCATCCTCTTGCATGCACAGGGGGCAGTGCTCAGCCAGGGATGGGTGACAGTTCCCTGTTGCCGCAGTGGCAACCTGCTCCTTAATGCGTCTGGAGTTGGCTTCCTTTCCCTTTCTGTCTCCCCTCTCCCCTGGTTCTGTCTGAACTTTCCTGGGTCACCTGTCAAAGGGAGGATCAACACCAAATCACTGCCTCAGCTTCTACTTCTGCAGGAGCCTCGCCCCCACAGAAGATAGGGAGCAATAGGCTTCAGGGGCAACCCGGGAGCCCAGGCCCCACCTAAGATGGGAAGCCACCTGCTGTCATCTAGGGATGTGGCATCTAGACATGTCAGAAATCTCTATGAAATCTTCCAATTTTCAAAATATGGCAATGAATTAAAGTTGGGGTTTTGGGGTCGTTTTTGTTTGTTTTTATGTATGGCCCAAACCAAACAGTCTGTTGGTGGTATTCAGTCCGAGGACTACCTTTAGCCACTTGTGCCAGGTAACCATTCACTGTTAGTTCACGTGCCAGAGAGGCCAATATACGAAGGCTCCTCTTTCTAGTGCATTCTGGTCTGCAGCCATCTCAGGGTCTAGAAGTGACAACCAAAAGGACAGGTGGCCTTTGGTGGGTGCTGGGCCTCCAGCTGGCCATTCAGGAGAGAGTGGCCAGGAGGTTCCTGAGGTCAGTGGCGTCTACCTTGGTACACCTCTGGCCTCAGGAAGAGAAGACACCTCCATCAGGAGAGCCTGCTCCTGGGGTCCCATGGGAACCCTACAGCCTGGTTTCTCATTAGGCTTTTGGAAAATTGAGATCCTTTGTTCAGGGGAGCCACCTAAGGTTCTAAGAGGTTCACTGGGGTTCATCACCCCATTAGCAAAGCTGACATTACTCAAGATGCACAGAGAAACACATTCAACTGGTAAACGGGGCCATCTGCAGCCCAAACTTGAACCCTAAGTGTACAGGTTGAACCTGACATTGGGGCAGAGAGCATCCTGCTGCTCTGGGCTGAAAGCAGGTTGAGGTGAGACTCTGACCTCCTGCCCATCAGAATAACAGCTGTTGGTCCAGGAAGGTCCTGGTCCTGGGCTCCCCCTCTTGTGATGTAAAGTGTTTCCTCTCAAGATTGCTAAAGCTGGTATGCCTGAATTTCAGTTTGTTGCTGTTTAGTTGCTAAGTCATGTCCAACTCTGTGCAACACCATGGACTGCAGCATGCCAGGCTTCCCTGCCCTTCACTATCCCCTTGAGTTTGTTCAAACTGATGTTCGTTGATTTAGTGATGCCATCCAGCCATCCCCTTTTCCTCCTACTCTCAATCTCACCCAGCACCAGGGTCTTGGGAGCCAAATTTGCTTTCTTTGCTTAAGATCTGGAGGAAATCCCTGCTGACAGCATCTTGACAAGCACCCCTGAGCCCCAAGCCTGGAGAAGAATGGGTATCACATCAACTACAAGTTCTAGAAGGTGACTTATGTCAACTGGGACCCCCTCCCAAGGCCTGTGAGCAGATCTCAGAGAGCCCACAGCCCTTGGGATTAAGCAGGTGTACAAACTTTTGAGAAAGGGGCCAGAAGCTCTAAATGGTCAAGAAGCTACAGTAGAAAATCCTAGAAAGACCTCCAGGTGGAATAGGATTTAAAAGAACATCTATTACTGCAATTGTTGCAGCAATATTTTGTTTCAGAGGATTCAGAGGTGCTTCTTAGGATGCGAGAGGCTCTCTCATCAGGCCTGCCATCTCAAGGCAAAGCCAGAAGGCAGCTGAACAACCAGCCTTCCTGTGGCTTCTTACAAGGGAGGCCATCCCCCTGCCCTTTCTGTAGGTTCACATCTCATCCATCCCTCAAGGTCCAGTCAGGCCTGTCTAGTCTAAAGATCGGCTCGCAGCCAGGGCACTTTGAAATCTGGAGACAGAGACTTGTAATCTTTCTCTTTTTCTGTCCAATCTCATTCATAATTGGTCACTGTCATTTATTTGTTACTGTTGTTTTGTCTCCTTTCTCCAGCTTGACTCCAAACTCATTAGAGGCCAGGACAGCTCAGGATGGATCCCAGGCATTCTTTCTTCCTTCTGGGTGCCAG
Source organism: Budorcas taxicolor (assembly GCF_023091745.1). NCBI lineage: Eukaryota > Metazoa > Chordata > Mammalia > Artiodactyla > Bovidae > Budorcas > Budorcas taxicolor. The sequence continues at coordinate 43,304,968 of NC_068927.1, forward strand.
GCACAGGGTAGGAGTGACTGTGCTCTGGTCTCATGGTCCAGCTCCCTGAGATGGGACTTGTCCAGGATCCAAGGAAACCTTGCCAGTGCCCCACCCCATGTCTTGGGCATGTCTTGGGCTCACACAAAAGTGTGGGTCCCCATTTTCAAGAAAGCCAGCGCCACTGCCAAATGGGCTGTGTACCAAAGGCCCCTGCAGTGATGATTCTCTGGGTGTCTGGCACCCACCTTGTGTCTGCTCCCCCGATCTTCAGCGGGCCCATGCCCAAGGCACCCATCTTCTTACCAGCACTTCCTTTCCCTGACCCTTTCATCCCCTTGGCTCTTGACGACAGGAAGAGAGAGGCCGGCTTTCCCATGGACACGTCACCTCTCTGGCTTTCAGTCCCATGTAGAATGAGCTCATCTCTTTTCCAAACTTGAGAGGTTGTCTTCCGCTCTACCCTCCACCCTCCACCCTGAAACAGAGCCCTGCAGGGATGGGGGTGGGGGGGATCTAGCGAGCGGAGGAAGTACCTCAGAGGCCAAGCACACTTTCCTTTGTGATTTTTTTCCCCCTAGGTTCTATGCTACTTTGTTGATAATGCAAATATTGACAATATTTGAAAAGGAAATAATGAGAAGCTGGGGAAAACAGTGTGAAGTCCAATGGTTAGAGAGCATAGAGAAGGCCAGAAAGGGGTCTCTTTTTATATGCTCTCTTGCCCCCACCCTGTCCCAGCCCTCAGGCCTGGGCCCACCCCCTGGATCAGTACCTCCAGAGGAATCTGGGCTGTTGGGGAGCCCACAATGAAGCTGGAGCCAAGACTCAGTCTCTGAGTGAAACACTAGGGCCGAATGTCAGACTCTTCCCAGAACCACGGCTCTTTTGGAGTAGAGGGCTGAGCGTAGGGTCAGCAGATGAATGGGTTTGCGCTCAGCCTGTGCTCCTAACTTCCCTGGTGGCTCAGACAGTAAAGCGTCTGCCTACGATGCGGGAGACCCGGGTTCAATCCCTGGGTTGGGAAGATTCTCTGGAGAAGGAAATGGCAACCCACTCCAGTACTCTTGCCTGGAAAACCCCATGGACGGTGGAGCGTGGTAGGCTACAATTCATGGGTTCGCAAAGAATCAGACATGACTGAGCGACTTCACTTTCTTGTGTTCCTAGAGCTTCTGCAAACAGAAGACTGGCTGACCTTCCTGATAGCAACTGCGGGCCAGAGCAGGACACAGTGGCCGTCCTGGGCCTCATCTACAGATGGGCCCTGCAGGCATCCCAGCCGGCCTCCCTCCCGGGATGGCTGTGAAGAAGCAAGAAGAAAATGGCATGTGACCATTTTGAGAGAGCTGAGCTTTTCCACACCTGGGTAGGGTGACACCTCAGGGTGGGAGGAGACCTTTGCTTTTGGGGGTAGAAGCCCACGAGGATGCTCTCTTGCCATCTCAGCTGGGGGCCTCAGGACACATCCCTTGCTTGAGAAGTGGGCTCCGAGTCTCCCCTCACCACTGCCAATCCCAGCAATCCCATCAAGGTGCCACTTAACCACAGGGAAGGGAGACTCCGATGGTTCCGATTCCACTGGCATGGTCTCTTTTGCCTGGAGCGGGAGTCCACGGGACTGAGCACGGTTCCAGCCACACAAAGACTGCATAAGTGAGTTTAGCACAGCCACGCGAGTCGGCCACGCCGCCCGGCAGGTCCCTGTGCTGCAGGAAAGCCTCCTTTCTTGTCCCTCAGCCAGAGCGGCTTCTGTCTGAGGCCTGTCACTGCAGCCCTTCAAACCCATTTGACTGGGTTGGAGCGCATCACACTGTCACCAACTCAGTTTTCATTAAGCGGCTGCTTCTCTGTTAGCCTAGCCAAGCAGAAGAACTCAAACACATGCACAAATTAAATCGACATCCAAACTCCACCAATATACAAAGCAATTTAAATGATATTCATTAGAGCGATGACAAGCCCTGATGAGGCTTTCAGGAGCTGGGTCCTTCAGCTTTTGCCGACTCGGTTTCATGGTCACTGAGGCGGAACTCCAGCGACTGTACCTCCATTTTTTTTCAGCTAAGAAAATGACTCCTTCCTGACACACCTACCTCATTCTCTCTCCTTTCCTCCCCACTCTGTCTTGGCCCAAGTTTCCCCAGCCCTGGTTTCTGGACACACAGGTACGGCTATGAACTGGAGTCTCATAAAGGAAAAAAGCAGCCACCCTGACTTCTTTTTTCCATAAATGCTCCAATTAAAACAGATTTCAGTTTCTCGTAATTTCATTTCACTTGGCCTGGGAGATCTCTAACTCACAATTATGACGGTCATAAATGTGTCCTGGAATCCTGCTGTGGGAAAAAAAAATAATGGAAGTGAAATGTTGAAACGCAATAATTTTTCAAACTTAACCCCAAATTTAAAAAGTCGTTTTCCAAGTCCTATTTATATATTTTAATTTTTAAAGAGAGAGCAGGATGGGGCCCCACCCCCACCCCCTGCTGCTGCCTGGGGCTACAGCAAAGAAGATAGAGGCTTGGTGGGGTCTGCGGACACGGGTGGGCATGGAACCCTCGGGCCTCACGTGTCGGGACTAAGAGCCATGCCAGTCTCAGAGTCATGTCTTGAGTCTCCAAGTCCCAGGAGAGGATTCAAGTCCACTTGGGCAAAGAGAGCAGCAAGGGACTGCCTGATTCATCACCAGCTAAGGGCAAAGCAAGGTCATGGCCACATCCATCAGCTCTCAGGCCTTTGGAGTTTGCAGCCCAGACAATACCCACAGCAGGGGGAACGATCCGCAACTTTATACACTGAGGCCTGCACTTCTGTTTATAATTTTATGCTCCAGGTTAATTATGTGTGTCCTTGGCTTTGATCAGAGATATTAGCACGTGAGAATGTTGCCTGCACCCATACTGGGAAAATAAAGATTCTTAGAAATACCCATGGACTGAAAACACACTTTCATCATTAAGGTCTGAGCTCTTATTTAGGAAACAGCTTTTAAATAATGGTATAGACAGCACTGTCCAAGCGAACATCCTATGATGATGGTAATGTTCCACATCTGTGCTGTCCAAAAGAGTAGACACTAGCCATATGTGGCTACCGAGCGCTTGAAAAGTGGCTGGTAAGACTGAGGAATGACATGTTTCACTTTATTTCATTTAAATTTGAATGACCATGTGTGGCTGATGGCCACTATGTTGGACTGCTCAGGTTAGACAGTAAATAATAGTGAATCCTAATTCCTGAGTAGCTAATTGTGGATGTTAATCTCTGGAAAGAGGTCACCTTGCTTATCATCATTATCATCAGGGATGATTTATTAAGAATATATTAGTACATGACATTATACAAAGGTGGTGGAAAAGCAGTTCTTCTGATCTTTTATCATTAGAATTTAATTTTGAAAACACCTGGCTCTTTGGACGTAGGGAAGGGCACTGACCCCTGAATGCCGAGCCTCAAGAAGCTGCTAACTTTGATTTAAGTCACTCTTGATGTCCACAGCCATGGGCTCACTGAGTCACCATCAGGCTGTGCAGGGCTGTCAGGTCACTGACCAACAATCTGGCAAACCCACTGTTTTGGTGGAGCGGGGAACATGGTCCCAAATCAAGGGTGATTTGCGATATCTTGGGAACCATCAAAGCCCACCCAAATGTTCGCCTTTACAATCCTCCTAGGGGTGGCCTCCTGTCAGATCTTTGGAGACTGAAAACGGTGCGTCCGCGTCTGGCTTGGGGAAACCTGATGCCTGTGTGGAGAGCGAGCATCTCTCTGGAAACAAAATCCTGTTTGCTCCCTGCTCTGCACTGATCCCGGGAGTCCAGGCCTCGGCAGCAACGAGGCTGCCACATCGCACACACAGAGAGGTGGGGTTTGTCAGGAGAAAATTCCCCTCCCAGAAGCTTTCTGCTATGAGACAGAGCTGAGGCCTTCCCCCGAAAGAGTGAGATGGTTTTTGAAGCTAACTATAGCATATTTTGCAAAGGCCAGCGCACCCTGGAATCGCGTGGGAGCAGAAGCGCGAGTACCTTTCCTGTGTCTCCGAGGTCAGCCGCGGGCTGAAAGGCATCGACTGGCGCCGGGTCCCCAGGGAAATGCATTTTCAGGTTCCCTTTTGCCAAAGATTACACGTGCTTACTAATAAATCCCTAGGGAGAAAAAAGGTTAGTGTTTCTATTACCAAAAGAATAACTATCTGGCAGAGTAAAAATGGTAATTTTGCCATTAGCTAAAAGGATAATAGCTATTATTTTAAAGTTAAAGTATTTATTATTAAAGAGTGGTGTTGGGATTTGTGTGTTTTCATTCTTATGATTGCTTCCTTTAATACCAAGTGGATGATTTTTGTGTTAAATAGTCAACAGAATAAAATGTGATTGCAATTTTCCAATTTCAAAAGAGCTGCACAGATGAATCTGAAAAAATAAAATCATTTGATTTTTTTCTATTGGATGACTTAGAAATCTCGGGAGACAATAGTTTCGGCACAGAATTTGTTCACTGCAGCCCTGTTTCTTCCAATCATCTCCTGTCTTTTGACCGCTCTCAGATTCCTCTCTTCAGGTTCTGCTCTCAAGATGGAGCCTGACTCTCCCCGGAGCTTGGCAGTTACTATGGCCTTTTGTCAAGTATTCAGTCACCAGGTCTGTGAAACAATAGGTAGGTCAAGGATTGAAGGCAATGAAGTCCACCTAGTTGGCGTGGTCTGATTTTAAGAGAATGAATTCTTCTAGATGTGCAGACCACAGCCCTGAGCTCTGCTGAGGAACCCTCCCAGGCTAACACCTCCACCTAAGCTCTCCTTAGCACCCGGCAAAGAAACGCCTCTTTGGTGGTTATCAATATTTTTTTTTTTTCCTTTTTGCAGAATGAAAATAGAACGAAGATGCCAGGGAGATCTGGGTCTTCATCATAACCCACCCTCTTTAACTATGTAAGATTTTGGTTAATTATAGAATTCTTGCTGCCTCAAACTTAAAGATACATCACTGATTTTTTTTGCTAAATGTTGACGGCAGCAAATAGCTAAGATGTGGCATATTGATTTCTTGTTGTGAAGTGAGCTGTTCAAGCTCCATTTAAGATTTTCATCTTGCATGTAGCCCTGAGCACATCATAGCACCATAAATTAGTTAAATTGCACATTTATCACAAATGTTATTTTAAGATACTGCGTAAATGTGATGGCTCGAAGATATACAGTAAGGCTGCAACAAGCCTGGGCTTGGGCGGGGTGAGGTCGGGGTCACCTACACACCTGTGATTAAAACCTCCCTCACTTGGCACCATCCCTCCGCCTCCTTGGAATCGTTTAAAGACCTGACTTGGATGACCCTTCCTTCCTGCTCTCACATTCTCTATTAACATCAATGGTAGGAGAACAAGCGTAGAACTACTTTGCACTGGGAACGCAACTTCAGATCTCCCCTACCGATCTCGGGAAAGTCAGGGCCATTCTGGGCTGTGACTGGAGGCTCTTTTGGATAGTGGCCTTCACTCTCCAGCCAGGGAAGGGTTTGATGAGATGACCTTGAGAGTAAATGGCCCTCCACCTCCAAGCCGGGTGGGGTCCCAGCCAGCCCCGCCTCCTGCCATGATGCACCGTCATTGTACCAGGTGAGGTTGCACTCACGCCTCAGGCCCTCCACCGCCTAGTCACTGTCTCCTCCAGAGGTAAAGCTGATTTCTGGGCCCCATTAATATGAGTGGTCCTTTCTTGGCTATACCATTGGGGGCCAAGAACTTGCTACCTGTCTTGGCCATAGCTCCTCACTTCTACACCCAAACTTAAGTCCTAAAGCTAACCCTGCAGGTGGGGTGAGGAGGAGATGGGCAGGGCATCAGGTTCTTCTCCCAACATGTAAATGGGGGGTGGGGTTCCCAGCCTCGCTTGCACAAATCCCCTCTCCCTTCAAGCCACATGGGCCCTGGTGGTGATGGAAGTGTTGTCAGTTTAATCTGTTAGATGCAGGACTTTGGATTCTAATAAACCGATGCTATATTTAACCTGTGAAAAATTCAAGAGTGGAAATCTGGGCTCCAGGATGTGAAGATGCGGAAGGCTCAGCGGGGAGGGTGTATCTGTCCCGAGCCAGGTTCCAGGGGGAGCCGGGCCCCCGGGGGAAACGGACGATGTCCCAGGTAGGCGCAGACAGCTGCTCTGGGAGGGACTGTGGTGGCCACCCGGGAGGAGGTGGGGAAGACGACAAGGCTGGAGACCCAGAAGGGAAAGCCCCTCTGCAGTGCCTGAGGCCACAGTCCGACTGTCTGCATCACAGGGCAAGCAGAGCCAGCACAGACCTCCCCACTTGCCAGAAACCCGTTCTGAACACTAGTGAGTTTCTCTCTTAAAAACCCAGAGAGCGATGGATTGCCGAGAGAAAGTAGAGCAGACAGAAATTTTGGCCTCATCTTGACTAAAAGGGGTGGGGATGAATGGAGGGGGGGAGAACGTAGGCGTGTTGCCGAACATCTCTGAAAGGGCTTAATTTAAATTTTTAATAAAAGTATTTTTTTTAACGTGGAGGTGTTTTATATATTACATGGATGTAATACATCTCTCATTTGTATAATTCTAGGTTAGGAGCTACGATTCCACATAACTGCAAGAGTAGTCTGAATATAGTAATAAAGGTATTTTACAATTTTACATGATGTTCCCAGCGTTTTGTTGGCATGATTTGCCGGGGCTAATAAAAGCTTGTGATTATCATATAAATGCTCTCCCCACTCCTCCCGTGGATGGGTTCAGGCTCCCCGCCCCCCGACACCTCGTTATCTGCGCTCACTTTAGCACAGAAGAGAGAGCATGCCCAGCCCACCTGCCCAGCTGGGCTCCTTGAAAATCCCGAATCAACAGGAAGGAATCGCCCTGCACCGAGCCTTCCAAAAACCTTTCCTCCCATCTGCCATGGGCAGGGCTCAGGGCCCTGACTTGGACTTCTCTCATCCAGATGGGAGATCCAGCTCCCGCCCCTATGCGGGTCGCCAGGTGTGACCGAAGCTCCACTACCGATACTTGATAACATCGCCTTCCCAGCAAGAATCTAACCCCACGGGAACATCTTCCTTTCTTTTACATTTTTATTCTTGGGGAAAATTCTGTCCACGCCGCCTCTGAGTGAACGCTCGCTGCTCTCCAAGCCCAAAGTTCACTAAAACTCCCTTGATTTACGGGCGGCTTCCGACTGCCAGCACCTGGCAGACACAGCAACCAACTCAGTCATAAACAGATCGCATACAATTTAATTTTAATGTGCTCGTTAGTCGTAGCACATTTCAGACATAATTGTGAACGCAACACAAAATTATAGCAAAAAGACAATTTTAATGCTGCCGTAGAAAAGAGGGTTATATGAAGAGTCACATAATGGTGGTTCATTGTCAACAACAAAACAGGGCACAGAGTGTCTGTGCTGTTTACATGCCAATATTTTATACATAGGTTCTCATATGGTGTCAGCTGTCAGTTACTTCTGCAAATTAACTGCCAAAAATGGAGAAGAACAGAATCACTTGGAGAGCCGGTAACCACGGGTTACCTTTCATAAGCCTAAAGATAAAGCTGCAGTGTGGGATCTTGGGAGAATAATTAGGAAGAACAAAACAGAAAGTTACCAATTGAAATAAAAAGGCGTCCTACAATATGGAACAGCAACCAAGAGGGCTTATAAATAAGTAAAAGAGGTTGTATCACAGAATGCCTCGTGACTTTTAAGCAAAGTATTACAGTACAAACATTTTAAAGGCTTTATCAATGTTTAGGAAATACAGTACAAGTTCTCTCTCTCTCTCTTTTTTTTTTTGTTCTTTTTTTTTCCTTTGCAAATAGACTTAACCCTTTGAGCACTGAGTTTATTTTGAGCATTTTTTTTTTTTGATTTCTAATAAATACCTTTAAAAATAATGTGCAAAATAGTTATGATGCCTGCCATGGATGGATCTCCTGGCCTCGTTTATTCCGACTGCTCAAAACAAATGATAATATGATGCTAATAAATATGTATAATTTAAACGTGAACCTCTATCAATATAGATGTACTGTATAGCAAAACAAACAATCATACTTTGCTTTCAGATAATGTTTCTGTATACTTTATAAATGCTATCTGTGGTATCTTCTGTATAATTTACAATGTTTGCATGTAAAAAACAAAACCCATAGACCTTAAAAAAAAAAGAAAAAGAAATATACACTATACATAGGCACAGCTTATGCCCAGAGCATAGCAGGTACATAAAACACTGTTGCTATAAATGCAGGAAAAAAGGTCATTTACCCACAATCACATTTTTCATAAGAGAGTCTGAAATCTATACAATATATACATCTATGTTTCAATGTGAAAATAATATTCTTTTAAATTTCAAGGCGTGTTATACCCCTGCAGACCTGCATAAATGGAGGTTCATATTATTAATTATAACTAAGCTGGTAAGGAGTTTAAAAAACAGAGCTTCATACATTATTATTATTATTTTATTTTTTAACCAAATTAATGCAAAAGTGCTTCAAAGTACTCAGAGGGCTAAAGATGAAAGGGTGAAAAATGCCAGCACACTTGAGCCGCGTGGAAAAGTGTGCCCGGTTTCGTCATAAATGCTTAATTAAACTGTCTGTTAATGCATGCAGCTTGAAGCATCAGGGGATGCTCACAACTAAATCCCATTTACACAAAGTTCCAAACACTTACCACTGCGTTTTAACCTTCATATTTTACCAGTAACAACAGCTGAGTATGCACCTCTATTAAACACTGTACAGTTATACAAAACAGTCCAGCCCAGAGTGATTCTCTGCAGTTAAAATAAGAACATGTGCCAAGAACAAGACAGGGGGGGCCTTAAGGTGCCTGCAACAGTTTCCCTCAAAGCGAATTACAGTCACTTTAATCAAAAGCAAACGCTACTGCTTCTCTAACTCAGAAACATACAGAAGGTGGTCCTCAGGGGACTTCCCGTGTGTTTTGCTGAGGTGAAGTTTAACCGCATGCTTGCTTGCAAAGGTCCGATTGCAAAGTTTGCACTGGTAGGAGGTCCCCAGGTCCTCCTCGGGGGAGGACGTCACCAGTTTTTCTGATGGTGACTTGGTTTGTGCTATCTGATTGTTAATCTGTTCAGTGGACAGTTTGGACAAATCCCGTAGCCGGAAGCCCAGGTGTGACTCGAGGTGGCTGATGTACGTGGAGGGAGTCCTGATTTGTGATGCGCAGTCATTACAAAAGAACACAGGGTGGCCGGTGTCCAAGTTTTTGAGGAACTTTGTTCCACCTGTCCTTCGCAGCTGGTACTTGACGTTGGCCAGCCAGTGGCTGATGGTGGTCATGGAGAGCCCGGTGAACCTGGAGATATGCATGCGCTCCTGGGGGCTCAGGTCCGACATGATGTACTTGCCCTCCGAGGTCTGCCGGAGGCTGGCGGCGAACTGCGCCTGGAGGATGAGCAGGTGCTGGGGGTTCCAGTTTGACTGGCGGCCCTTCCTCTTCTGCGCGGGTGTCGCCTCCTCGGCCTCCTCCAGGGTGGCCCCGTCAATGTCAGACTTCTCAGAGATGCTGGAAGGGGTGGAGGACTTTGACGTGTGGCTCTCTGTCAAGTTCTTCAGCATATCGGATATATCTGACAAGGCGTTCTCGCGTAGCGGCGAGTTTGACATGAATGATACGACGGCAGATGTCTTTGCCGTTGTCACCGTGGATGAGGAGGTTGCCGGGGATGCGGACGTGGGTGACAAAAGCGCTGAACCCAAAGAGCAGCCTTTGTCACTCTTGCCTTTCGTTAAGTCTATGGGCTGGTCGTTGCTGACGTGGTAGAAATAGCGGTCGAGGTGGTCCGCCTTCTTGGACTGCAAGGGCGGTGGGGTAGCCACCGCCGCCTTCTCGGCCAGGCTGTTGCTCATCTTGAAAAGCATGCTCATGGGGTCGAGGGCAGGCAGGGAGGGCTTGGCGGCCTTGCCCAGGTGGATGTTCATCACCGACTGCAGGGCGCTCAGAGGGTTAACGAAGGGCTGCTCGGGTGGGTGGTCGGTGATGATGGCCGTGCTGCTGCTCAGGCCGCTGCTCATGGGCTTCACCAGGTCCTTGCCGTTCTCCACCGGCTCTGCCAGGGGGCTCCCCTCCTTGCAGCCGTCCCGCTGGGGGCTGGGGCTGTCCTCCTGGCTTTTGAAGCCCCCGTCGCTGGACGCCTCCATCTTGATGGGCTCGCTGATGTCGCTGCTGCACGGGGACGGGGTGGCCCGCTTGGGTGGAGAAAGCTTGCCCTCGGGCTCCTTCATTTTCTCCTCGACTTTGGCAACTTTCTCGGTGACTTTTTTCACCAGCTCCTCCATGGCGTGAAAGTTTGTCTTGGGCATGGGGGAGTTCTGGCTGCTGGGTGGAGTGATCAGGGTCTGGTTCTTCGTGGGGGACACGATGTCATTGTTGCCAAACATGGGCTTCAGGGGTGTACTTTTCCCCGTGGAACCCAGAGACAGCTTCATCATGTTGGGGAGCTGGTAGGCGGCGTGGATGCTGGGGTAGCCCCCCCAGCTGGGGGTGCCGTTCTGGGCCTTGTTGATGGCCGACGTGACTGTGTTTTCCAGGGACTTGAGGATATCGAGCCCGCCCTTGGGGCTCTCTTCGAGGTCGTTCTCAGTCAAATAGTGGTACTTGGAAGAGATATCGTACTTCTCCTCCTCCTCGCAGGCCTTCTCTTTCTCCTTGGGCTTCTCTTCGAGGACAGCTTTCTCCTTGTCAGCTTCCTTCTTGACCTCCACGTTCAGTTTTGGGGAGATGCTAGCGGGTGTGTTGGAGGGGGATGTGAAGGTGGTGGCAGCCAGGGGCACGGACTGCACCTTCTCGTCCAGCAGGCTGGTGATGCTGGGCGTGACGGGCGTCTCCATGATGGGTTTCCCCTTCTTCATGGCCGAGTTGGTGACCTTGATGAAGTGGCCGGTCACCATCATGTGGGCCGTGAGCTCCTGCAGCGTGTCGTGCGAGCTGCCGCACTCCATGCACTTGAGGATCTGCGACTTGCGGGCCTCAAAGTGCCAGGCGTAGCTGGCCCCGTTCTGGTGGCCGTAGCGGTTATTTGGCGTGATGTACGGGTTGGAGTTCTTCTGAAGCGCGTCGTTTGTGTCCGCCATGGCAGCTTTGGGGGTGCCGCCGGTGGAATCCGGGGAGCTGGGCAGCTCCAGCTCCAGCGAGGCCTTCTTCCGAGCGGCTGGGATGATTTTGGCTGCGACGGGAGTGACGGGTTCCTTCAGAGGCACTTTTTGGTAGTGTTTCGTTTTGATCATATGGACACTCAAGTCCTGGAGGGACTCGAACGAGTGGCCACAGTACATGCACTTCAACACCTTCTGGGCATCCTCCTTGCCTTCCATCTCCAGCAGCGAGCGTTTGCGGGGCTTGGACCAGCGCTTGGGGTTGTTGTTGTCGGTCTCGTGGTTGTCGTCGCGGTAATGCCCCGTCTCGTTCATGTGCACCGTCAGCTCCACCAGGGTGTCATAGGCGGCGCTGCAGTCTTTGCAGCGGAACTTGCTGGCCCCGGTGAAGATGGAGCCGTAGAGCTTGCTGCTCTGCCGGTACAGCTGCACCGTGCTGAACAGGCTGGGCTCGGGCAGCAGGCGGCTCTGGGACACCTGCTGCAGGGTCTTGGCCATGGCGCTCTGGTGCCAGTCGAAGCTCCCACTGCCGCAGCTGCTGCTGCTGCTGCTGCTGCTGCTGCTGCTCCCGTTGTTCTTCTCCGAGGACGGCGGGTGCAGGTTGAGGGTGAGGTTGGACCAGTAGGAGTTGGACAGGAAGTTGTTGTACACGGCCTTCATCTGCTCCAGGCTGTCAGACACGGTCGTGTCTTCTGGCGGGACGGTCACCTCCTTGCTCTCCTCTTCATTCTTGATGGAGCCGCTTTCAAAGTCGGCCATCCGGTCACTGGTCTCACTGATGTGGGACTCGCTGTCCATCTCGTGGCTGGAAAACTCGGCCGCCGGGGAGTTCTGGTAGCTGGGGCAGGTCTTGCTGAGCTCCTTTTCCGGGCACATGTACTTAGCCGACGGCTCTCCATCTGCAGGGCTCTCTTCTGGGTCTATGTCTTCATCTACCAGGGCGGCAGCCTTTAACTCATCTGAAACATAGGCTGCATTGATAACAGGTGGAAGAGGTAGGACAGAAAGAAGAGACACACGGAGGAGGAGAGAAAGAAAAAAGAAAGCATTAGTAAGTGTTGACCTTACCTAGAACGTTTTCTTGGCTCTTGGGGAAATGAAGCAAAGTAGACGGGCACATTTATTTGTAAAATTAAATAGTTAAAATGTGGTGTTTCTTTGGAGCAAAAAAAAAAAAAATCTGCTCTTCAAACATAATTTGCCACCTTATTCTTCTCAAGGGGCAACAGCTTGAAATTAAAACTAAATTTGAAATTAATGAAGCACATTCTGGAGGTGGCATTCATTTCTAAAGTAATAAATTACTTGTATCAACCTCAGAGACAGCAGTTCCTGTCTGTCAATTAATATGTCTTATGCTTCTCCTACCCCTAATGCATTTCTTAACAGACAGATTCACAATTTAAATTAAGCAAGCATTTTTTACTCATTACATTTTTGAGGCTCAATCTTTAATAAATATAAAGCCCAAAAACATCAATACAATTTTTACGAAGTAAAAAGAAAGTACATCAATTGTACCAAATTAGAAACAAGCTTTTGCGACTTTTTTTTTTTTTTTCCCTTCCTTCTGGAAAAGTCAGTCTTATAAAAGCTTGGAGTAAGTTTCCTACCAGGGTCCAGGTGCTCATTCGTTCCAGATGGGAGGGAAGACCCTGACCCGCCACCACCCAGCCCTGGCCTGTCCCCTGTGTGCACACTCAGCCATTATCAGCCACCGGCACACACACTATCCATGCAGAATTATGTCAGAACAAGTTCAGGAAAATTGGTATGCGGTGCTCATTCCTGCTGTATAAATATATACAAGACCTTCCAGTGGACCTTACAAATGTCAAAGTGTTTGCTCTTTAGACTACTTTGTCAATATTTACTCAGCATAAGCTTCATGGGCATCCAACAGGGATCCTGTCTTTCTGGAAGTAATGTAACTGGGGATGTGAATCCAGCCTGCACTTCCAAGCAGGTGGAAGTACTCTGAACAGGGCCAAGCAGCTGTGGGTTCTAGAAGATGAGTTCCAGAGATGCAAAGCCGGGAGAACACTGTGTTAACGGAACTAAATGATTTTTTTTTCATTCTAAATTTGCATTCAGTGACTTTGGTTTTTTCTTACGGAGCTTGCCTGACACTGTAAATCAAGTTGGACTGGGTCTTGTGACTAACTAGACGTGGCCAGCCCTGTGGTAAGTGGCAGTGTTAAGGCAGAGAAGGGGTGAAAAGTAACTTCTTGTCAGCTCCTTAATACCAGTTTGCTTCCAAAGGCCAGCGGCTAAGGCTGGAATGCCACAAGTGCTAACATCGCATGACTGATTGAAAAGTCTTAGGAAAGAAAAGGAAGCTTTGTTTGTGGCATTCACTCCCATGATGGTAAAGATTTGCCCCCAAACCAATTTCACACTAGGAAAAGTAACAAACAAAACAGTGAAATGACTCCAAGAAGATTCCCTGGAAGACACACAGATATTCACCACCGCCCCCCGCCATCTCCTTCCATCCAGGTCAAGAGTGACATATTTTCGTTCCTAAGTCCCCCTTGAGTACCATGATTTCTAAGCTGAAAAACTGATGTCCCAGCACTGAGGTGATTTGAATTTGATGGGAATAGTGTCCAGGTACATGCAGCTGTAGAAGCAAGGCTGCTTCTGTTCAGATGCAAACAGTGAAGCAAGAGTCTTGGGCTCGAGCTGTGGAATGTCCTTCCACAGATGACCTGAAGAAAGTGTCCTGCTCCGTCAGCTGTAGTGAGACTTCAGTTTGAGGCTGTGCACTTGGAGCTGGCAAAGTAACATGCCAAACAAACTCCTTCCTAAGGCCCAGGGCCACAGTGCATGGGGGCCCATGGTGCTTACCATTAAGGGGGAAGATGAATGTTGGAAAAGGAAGCGGAAGAGAACAACGAAAGCAGGCATTGCCCCCTCTGCACAAACACTCTCTGCTCATCATTCTCTTGAAGTCTGGCTCTCAAACACCAAACAGGACTGGCAGGTCGGCAGGGAGGGTGGCTGTGGGCAGAGTGACCAAGAGTCACAGCTTCCCTGGAACTGTCCGAGTCTCAGCACCAAAAGTCCTACATCCCAAGGATCCTCTCAGTCCTGGGCAAGACCAGTCAGCTGGTCACCCTGGCGAGGGGACACCCAGCAGGACCAGGTGAGAACGTCCAAGCAGGTTTGCATTCCTTTTAAAGAGGAGCTTGAGCTGGGTTTGACTATCTGCAGAAATGCACTGGGAGCAAGTATGTATAATGTTCCTATCCAAGGGGTTTCATCTGGAACACTGAGTCTGAAAGGAAGGAGAAAAACACAGGCCTGTGTCCTGCAGCTGAGGTGCAAGGAAAAGCCCAGCCCTGTGTAGACAGGGCAGGTCCCTGAGCCCCCGTGGGAGCCACTGTCTGCAGCATGAACCACACCTAAAAAGGCTCCCACGGAATTCAGGCTAGGAGAAGCAAGGGTCCAGAAATGGCCCCATCTGGCCAGGTGGTCACGAAGGCCACCAGCTCAGGGAGTATTGTAGCTCTGCCAGTCCACAGGCCACCCAGGAGCGATGTGGGCCCCGTAGCAGGGGGCACAGCAGGCTGTCAGGAGCATCCCCCAACACACACATGCACCATCATCGGCTTGATCAGCGCCCACCCTGAGCTGGCCCCCCAGTGGACTCCAACATGCCTTGTAAATCGCATTGCAGTATCAGAATGTCATCAGTCTGGTGACTGAGGAGGAAATTAAAAATGAAAGAAAAGTAAGGCCAACCTCACAGTTGACAATCAAATCCTACTCTGAAGAAAATCAAAAAGCTCTGGGGCCAAGAGGCCCTGGATCGGAGCGACCTGGCATCACCCCACACACCACCCCTTGGCCTTGCCGTGGCGTCTGAGGCTCCTCCTAAATACCGTTGCACACTGCCCTGACAGGAACCTCACTGAATGAATCCTTCCTCTATGTTTTGCAATAATTGCACTCCTCTGAGAATATCACATCCACCCTCGATGACTGAACTTCAAGTAGTGAGCAAGTGGAAACGGGCCTAGAGAAATGACAGAGGGGAGAAAAAGGTGGAAGGGTTCATTCATTCCTCTAATTCTGATCGTGCTCCACCCTCACCAGAATATCATTTTCTTTCTCTAGGACTCTTTCTCCCCATTGGTAAATGACAAGTCACTGTGGCCAGATCAGGCCCTCCTTCTCTACCCCTTTTCTGAGCAAAAGGTAAAGAAGTGAGGCCATGCCTGCTTGCTCTGGCTCATCTCCGCCAAACTCCGGCTCCTCTTCAGCACTCAGCAGTCAAGTGACTCCCTTGTCCTTCTGCTCTGCACTAACCAGCAAAGTCCCTGGCCAGAGAGAAGGAGGAATATGCTCACTAGATCAGTTCATGTCCTGGATCAGGCCAAGAGGGAGGGGGAATGAGTGTCTCCCTCACAGTCTGGGTGGACAGTGAGAGGTCCCCAAGGGTTCGGGGGGCTGGGTGAGAAGCTAGCTCCACCAGGCTGGCTATCAAGGGCTCCTTTTCTCAGGGAGGCGATGGCAGGCCTTGTCCCCAATTTGGACCTGACAGGTAATCACGCACAGGTAACCAGGCCTTGGAAGGCTTTGCTACTGTGGATGGTTACTTTGGTCCCTTACTGTTATTTAACTTTCTGCACATTCCTGTCTGGATTCTCCATGGCCAAAGGCCCTCTCTGTACTCTCACATCCTGCACACAGGAAATGAGCAATAGACACTGGCTGTCTCCTTTAGAAAACAGGTTGGTTGAGCTCATGTTCAGCAGCAAGAGGTTTGTTCCCAGCCTCTGACCCCTCTGACCCCAGCCTGGGCCAGCCCCCAGCATCTCTCACCTCTCAAAGAACCCCACCCACTCCAGCACCAGCCCCTTCCCTCTATTTTCCAGACAGAATCCACTGGATGTTCAATCAGCGGGCTGATCATGTCGCCCCAATGAACACTCTAAGTGAGTTGTCATTGGGCTTGGAAGAAAGCTCCAACTCTTCCCAGCCACCCCAGAGTCCTCCACCATCTCAGTCCTGCTTTCTCTCCAGCCTCTCAGCTTCTAGAGCATGCCACGGCCTCTAACTCTGCACTGCCGCCTCCCATACTGGGAACCCTGGGGGAGATTCAAAGAAAGGAGGGTGAGCCATCTACCCCTCCCTGGGCTGCAGTGAAAGGTAATATCCAAGGGAGGGGGGACTTGACCTCAACTTTGTCCCCTTAACACCTCACCCACTCCCTTCTTTTTAGAAGGCACACCACCAAAATCTCTAGATTAACCACTCAAACACACACCCATGGAATGAATGCGTGAGTATATGAATGAATAAATGAACATCATAGATGACTTCTTCAAACCTAAACAGTTGCCAAAACATCTAGATGGATCCAGCCTCCGGCTGGTCCCAGACGTGCTGGGGTCTGACTGAAGTTCTTCCTGCGTCCGTTTTCTGAGTGTGAGCAGCGTGAGGCTGGGCCTCTGGGGGACAGGATGCCAGAAGCCCTCTCTGAGGAAGAGGGGTGGAAGCCCCGCAGATGGTGGTCTCCTTGCCCTGGGGCCACCCCTGGCTGTGCTCACACCCCAGTACCTCTCTCTAAGAATGTGTCGGCATCACCGTTTTCTCTTGAACAAATACAGTTGAAACCTCCACTTCCGGCTCCAGTAGAAGAGGCCCTGAATTGTACAGGGAGGAGCTCTCATTCAAACCAAGTTGCCAGTTGCAAAGATGAGAGAAACACAGCAGAGTGCAGACTCAAGAGAGGGTGGACCGGGGTCTGTCACTTTCCCCCCAAATCGCTCAGCGAAAAAAGTTCCTCTGCAAGACGTGAGCCCTTACTGACTACAGGGACGGCTCCCTTTACAGCCCTGTCTGCTCTCTTCCTCAATGTAAAGTAAGCTCTTCAAGCAGTAAGACAGCAACCCGTCTCTCCAAAGCTGAGGGCCAAGGACACATGTCTGAACAACTGGATGAACGCAAGGACTTAGCATGCCCAGAACTGAACGGGACTTCTGGGGAGAGACACACGTTCACGAAAAATAAAAGCTCTCACACTTGCTGAGACGTTCTACAAAGTTCCACAGTGCAACACCCTGGAATGTCAAGCAATGAAAAAAAAAAAATCACACTGCTTCCTAATATGTGCATGCTTCTGAACCACTTGCATTTAATCCTCTCAATGGTCCTGGCAGGTGGATCAAATGATTTCCTTTCTACAGCCAAGGAAACTGCAGTTCCCACAAGTTAAAGAAGATACTCCCAAGCCCTCTGCAGGGACCCCTCAGGTGTCAGTGGACGTACAAGGGGATCTGACTAACTCCAGAGGGAATCACACAGAAGGAGTATAGAGTGAGTGGGCTGCTGTGTCAGAGCCTTCCTTAACGCCTGACCTCAGTGGATCCCATGCCTGCCCCTCCAGGATGATCCTGACAGTCCTCCCACAGCTGCTTGGTGCTCATGCCTCCCACGATGTCCAAGGAGTGAGGAGCCGACCGGGGCAGCAATCAGAGGGTCTGGAGGCAGCAGCACCCTCATTAATATTTATTATCATCATTAACTAAACCCAACCACTAGGTAAAAAGAAATTAATACATTTGATATAAATATAAAACAGTAAGCTGGGGGATAACGGAATTCATTTCTGGGCAAGTGGGAATTACCTTTATCCCTCTGTTGTGCGTCTCTCTCCAAAGGAAGAGATGAAGGAGCAGAGGAAGAGGAAGGGTGTCCCTGGGGGGTAGGGGGTGGGGGCTGGGCTGGGGAGCCGGGGCAGTAGCGGGAGCTGGAGAGAAAGGAAAGGGTGTGTGGCTGTGCCCTGCTCCCAGAAGCGATTTCAAAGTAAACTGTTCCGTGGAGTTTTGCATTTTCTGGGCTGAAATAAGCCCTCTGAAGTTATAACACTGTTTTCAAATTCCCAAGACTGCCTGAGAAGCTGCAGGCAGCTTCACTGGCTAAAGCGTCCTCGGACTTCTGCTCCCTGCTCTTCCCTACAGGTGGCCCAAGATGCACCTCATCCTGTAACCTGTGGTTCTGAGCATCCTCATCTTCAGTGATGTGATGGAGGGGCGACAGGAGGCAGGGAGAGGAGGTGGTGGGGCTGAAGAAGGTCAGGGGTGGAGAAGGGAGAGGAGAGAGTGGGGGGCAGGGAGCAGAGGAAGAATCACGCAAGAAAGACGGAGGAAAGAGGGAAGAAGCCATTAGGACTAGGGTGGTGTTGGGAGGGGACAGAGAGAGAAACAGAGACAGACAGAGAGATGGAGAGAGAGCGACAGAGACAGAGAGATGGAGAAATAGAGACAGAGAGAGACCACTAAGGGCAGTGGGAGGGAGGGAAGGAGAGAAAGAAAAGCAGTGATGGAAAGCTGAGAAGAGGCAGGAAGGAGAGATGAGTCTAGTGGTGGGGAGGACCTGAACAGGGGGTCTTGGTGCGAGGCTGGCATGGGGAACGGAGCCCTACAGCACTAGCACTGCCGAGGGTCATTTCCATGGCTGGAGACTCAGGCCTTGTCTCAGCCTCTCCTGACCACTCAGATGCTCAAGACATTAGGCGATTTTTTATTTTAAGGGTAATTTAACCAGCTGAGGGCATGACCAAGAAGACAGTTAAAGGGTCAGCCAAACCTGGTGAGCAGTGCAAGGGGACGTGGCTTGGGCACAGAGGGTGCTGCTGCCCCAGAGATGATCTGGGCCTTCGTGGGCGGAGGAAACCTGGCCAGGGGAGCCTCAGGAGGAGCAGGCCCCTGAGCTAGGGCCTCAGCAAACCCCAGGAAGCCCTCTCAGGCCCTCACACACATGACCACATTTGAGACTTGGAACCGCCCAGATGACAGGTGTGGGCAACATGTCTGAAACTGGACAGCTTGTGAAGAAGGCTGTTGGCTCTAGACTCGGTTCTCTTGTCCCTTCTCAGGGTTCCTGCATGCCATGCTCACTCTGTTCTTGCCCTCCCCTCATAGCCAAGGCCACTCTGCATGATTAATGAACTACATTCGCATTTTAATAAACACCCTGCCTAAATGCCTGGGGAGACCTGGGTCCTAGAACGTGCTTGGATACAGAAACATGCCAAGATCATCACAGGTGTCTTGGTCACTTCTGAATAGCTCCCCCCATACACCTGAATCCGGAACAGAGCAGCAGCAGATTCCTAGTAACCGTAGGGATGGGGACAGGCGGGAAGCCCCAGCTGCCCCACGTGGGGAGCTGGCCACAAGAGCACCTGCCTGGACTCAGAGATGACTTGCCGTTTTTGTTGGCGTTCCTGTGTTGCACGATTTTCTGTTCAACTGAATAAGGTCACAGACACTAAACTGGGTCTTGGCTCCTGCTCTGCCCCGTGTTGTCCAAATGACCATGAGACTGGCTTCAAGTCTCTGGGCTCCAGTTTCTTCCCCGCGAATTGGAGGGAGGAGGGGAAGCAATTTCTGCCACACCTGCTTCTCAGGTGTTTGCAAAACAAGGAAGCCACAAACAGTGAACAGAAAGGGCTTCCCAAGTGAAAAGGGCTCTGCAAACACAGGTGCACAGACTCCACGGAAGTGCATGAACCCTGGGAGACCGCACCCGAGAGGGCGGCTCTGGCCCAGCCTCTAGGCTAAGTCCTCTGCTTGAAAAGAGAAGTCTCCAAGGTGAGGTGATGGTCCCCAGAGCCCCAGATTCTCCAGCTGGCTTTCAGAGAAAGGGGCAGAGGGACCTAGCAGGGACTGACTGTTAGGATGAGAGATCCCCATGGGGTTCGGGGTCCATCCCCTTCCCTCTGGCAGCCTGAAGACGTGGGCTGTGAGAAAGAAAGCCGGAGAAGAAAGGGAAGGAGAGGAAGATGAAGAGCAAAGAAAGGTTTAACACGTACAACATTAACATTCATGACCCAGCACCTGTGTGCACTCTCACCCCCGCCCCCCAGGCCTGGGTCATCTTCAGGAAGGAAGCCCTAGGGCTTTGGACCAAGCCCAGCTCCACCCACAGCCCCGCCCACCACTTCCCCAGGCGGGAGACTCCCAGTCTCCGCCCACCCTGGGGGCGTGGTTAGAGCCAGGGACCGCCTCCCCACAGGAGCAACCACCAGCGGCCACCACACCCCCTCTGGCCACCAGTGTTCCCGCAGCCTCCAACCTGGCAGTCTCTTCCAGGCTGACTGATGACCCCGTGTCAGGTCAGCTTCTGCCTCGAGTCACCTCTTTAGGGGGGAAAGAGCACAAAGTCCCCAGAAAATTTCACAAGTTTCACCTTGTTCTAAACACACCTAGAAATTCGGGACAGTCTGATCCATTCACAAAAGAATCTCTGCTTTATGAAGGGCTCAGGCCAAGTGCACCGTGCCCTCGGGGTTATCTTTACACAGGTCTCTCTTCTTTGCGAATGTGTTGCACATCTAATTGTGACAGGAAGGGAGGGCTGCTTTGTGAGTGTAGCCACTTCTACAGCATCTGCTCTGTCTGGGATTGGGAGCCCAGAGTTATCCCCTGATGTTCTGAGGGCCCCTAAAATGAACTGTCAGGAGCTCTGGAGGGTGTGAGGGGCAGTGAGGCAGGAAGGATGCTCAGACCTGGGCCAGTGATGACCAATACATTCACCCTCCAGACAGCTCCCCACTCCCTGTCGCTTCAGGGTCCTGCAGAAGGTGGAAATCAAGATTGGATACATATCTCCTGCTGGCTGCTGGCTGGGAAGGATTTCAAGGAGCAGCACCGCTGGGAGAATTCCTTTCTGTGCCTAGAGTAAGGTGATGGCATGAGAAAGTGAGTGATGGAGTAGAGGGGAGCTCAGCTAAATACGCTGGGTAATACCAAGGTGATTAGACTGAGTTGTTGGGCCTCTGTTAGGATATTAAACAGGCAGCAGAGAGAAACAATTGACTCTAGAGAAGTGCTCATGGCCAGTACCCAGGAGGTTACAACCCAACAGAGAACACAGGTTTTCTCCATCCACCTGGCTACGCGGAGTCACAAGAGATGTCACCTACCATCTAGGGTGACAGAGGTCACAAGCTCTGGGGACAAAGAAAGAATGGCATTCTTGGATGGTACCAGGGAGACCAGGGGCCTCTCAGGAACCAGGAGAATCTCCAAAGGACCAAAGCAGGCTGGGGGGTGGGGGCTGGGATGCATGGCTCTTTGGGAGGGAAAATGGTGGCTTAAGCTGGAATGGTCAGGACTTCTCCAGAAGGCTGGCCACGGCAGGATGACAACCTCCCAGATTGATCGCGCTTCCCACTAGCAAGGTCAAGAATATTAATTTTGTACACGTTAATTTGATGTAATGTGTGAGATGAATGCTTGTTCAGTTGGGTGTCCCTGTGTTGATAAAGCTGTGATGCTTTCATGCCAAGAAAAGCATGGCATTAGCTGATCGGTGGAGCAAGTCAGCATGGAATAAGGCAACGCCACCCTTCAGCAGAGCAGGAGTGGCCGGTGGTTGTGCAGGCCACGATGGGCTCCTGCTGCTTCTCTACGAGGTCAGTGACATCGAGATCCAGGGGACACCTCCCCACTGCTGGAAAACCCAGCGCATCCTGAAGACCTGGTATCCAGGCCATGGCCTGTTCCTCTAGATGTGGTGGAAACACAAGGCTAGCAGCCTTCAGAAGCCAAACCTGGAGTACGCCCCCCCCACCGCCCGCCCCCACAGGCCATGGGGTCATGGAGGACACTTCTGGGGCTTGTCTCCTTAAGATTCTTATTGCCATGAAAGAGCTGTGTTCAGCCCTCTTGGTAGCCCCTCTGAACAACTTCCCTCCATTTCTTGGGACCCTCCTCATATGGATCACACAAAGAAGAGGCCAGGAAGCTGGGAGGCTTCTGGAGATCAGCAAGGGAAGCCAGCTCCCTTACTCCTGAAACTACACTCAGCCCACTTCAACCCCACTGCGAAGAAAAACAAACATATCAAGGACACGCGCACATGCAAAGCAACTGCCTCAGACAAACCTTCAGATAATAGAGTAAGTAATACTCAGTTGAGGACCAACTGAATCACCCCTGTCTTTGGCTCCAAGCACACATGAACCACTGGGTGAGTCAACAGTGGTCCCTGTGCCAACTCTCACGGAGGATCTAAACTCTCACTCCCCGTGCCCTGCAGGAGTGCCTAACCCACTGTGGAGCTAACAGGGCAGAACCTTAATCCTCATGGTGGTGGTGGTGGTGGTGGTGGTGGGGGTGTGTGTGTCTAGGCTGATACCCCAGTCAGTTCGTCTTGGTATCAGGCAAAGCATGGCTTCTGGAGGTAAATCTCTGCAAAGGAGGAGAAAGATGTAAAACTTGCTATGAACCCCATGTTCCCGTTTCTCTTTCTGAGCTCCATGTATTTCCAAGATCCCTGTCCTCCTGGAAATGTAGGGTCTGAACCTCTTCCTTGTAGCCTTTTTTCTCTGTTATTCTACAAAAATCCACAAAGTAAATCCTAATCTTCAGTGGGTCTAATAAATGACAAGAGTGACATTCTCTCATCTTGAGTGGGATTTCAGACACTGGGCAGGAGAGGTGCTGGGACATTTCAAACTATGCACACAATCTGGCTAATGGCTGAAAAGAGTCATGCCTCACCCACCCTTACACACCTTCAGCTCTGGTTCACAGGACTTCCTGAAGGAGGACCATGTATATGGTCCCCTAGGAGGCAACTGTGATACAAACCGAAACTCTTACCCATCTGCACACTCAGTGATCTCAAAACCCAGGAAAACCACAGATGAGAATTGGGCAATAGGTTGGAGAAAAATCTGAGGCAGTGCTTGTAAAGATGCTTTACAAAATGGGCTATACCTGTACATGTACAATTCAAATTCTTCCTGAGTGTCTTTGGCTATTCTCCATAGCATCAAAACAGTTGTATCAGGGAGGTTACTTGCTGACTTTTAAAAAAGAGTAATAAATATTTACATGGAAGAGGAGGCAATCAATCTACCTAGCCATCTATCCATTTGCCCACCTACCCATCCATCCATCCACCCAAAAACCCATCCTTTCATCCAATATGCATACAAAACTAAGTACATATGCTAGACACTTAAAGGTTAGGACTACGTTACCAAAACAAACGCCTCAGAGCCATGGGCTTTACTTCACACGGCCAAGACGGCCTTGGTTACATAGATCACATGTCCATACAGACTTTTTAGCTTGATATTCAAAGCCAGCATAACCAAGTTTCATTTTACCTTCTAAGTTTACCTTCCACTGCCCACCTCCCTGAAACGCACATACTAACCTGTGCTGGCTATGCTGTTTTGGCCTTGCCTTGGCTGACACCATTTCTTCCACTTTGCACATGATGCTTCATCTTTTCACATCCTCAGCCCTGCCCTCCAAGACCCTGCTCATTCCACCTCCCCCAGGAAATCCTTTCTCACCTGTCTCTTTAATCTCAGAGATGAGAGACAATGGATAGAAAAGTCCTTTAAACTCTAGCGACATTTCAGGAATGCTTACTGGCATTATTACTTAAACATCCCTACTGGCATCTCTCATTGTGTTTCCCAGGGCTACGTGGGTACAGCAGACCTCTCCATATATATTCCAGGAATCAGGCGTTCCTTACCTCTGCGTCCTTCACACCACCTGGCAGGTCAGCGTCTGAGTAACCCCTGGTTGAATTCAGAGTTTGGAAGGCACTGCTGAGTGTAAGAACCACACAGACCAAGTTTAACCTCAGGCAGAAGCTCCCACCAGCTCCCTCCACACTCTCAAATGCAAGCCAAGCAGCCCCGAGTGTCCTCCTGACTCTACGTCATTTCATGTTCCCTCGCGACCATTTCCCAGAACACTAAGCAGAGAGTCAAGGCCACACGTGTCTCTCAGGAGTCCTGACAAGGTTCCTCATTTTATGCTCACAGGAAAAGTGGGAAAGAGGGTGCTCCCACTGACCCCAGAGAAGCCCAGCCTTTCCATCACTTCCCTAGGCACCAGCATGGTAGCCACCTGGACAGGGAGACCTTCCTGAGGCCAGTAACCTTGGCAGTGATTGGCCAGCTACAACCCGGCACTCAACAAGCACTAAGCCAGCACTGACTGAGTATACACTTAGCACTCAGCCAGCATCCAGACAGCACGAACTGAGCACACACCTGGGTCTGCTAATACAATGTAGCTACCATTTGAATGGATAGGTCACAGCCAGGACAAGGATGCCATCTCCCCAGTCAGCTTGAAAAATTTTATAATTTTGACCTAAATACCCATAGATTTCAACTTCACTTCTATTTATTAAAATAGCTTTTCCCTACTAATGTATAAATACTACCTGATGGCTGGTTGGCATCATATTACGTGTTCTCTTTAAATACCCTGTCTCACCTATTGGAAGGGCTGATGCTGAAGCTGAAACTCCAATCCTTTGGCCACCTGATGCGAAGAACTGACTCATTTGAAAAGACCCTGATGCTGAGAAAGATTGAAGGCAGGAGGAGAAGGGGATGACAGAGGATGAGATGGTTGGATGGCATCACTGACTCACTGGACATGAGTTTGAGCAAGCTTAGGGAAATGGTGAAGGACAGGGAAGCCTGGTATGCTAAAGTTCAACGGGTCTCAAAGAGTCAGACGCAACTTAAGAGGCTGAACAACAACTCATTTACGCTGATGTTTATATTGTCTGACTTATGTGTTTCTTGTACTAAATTCAAGAACCCTCAACACTTCACCATCCTTCCAGGGGTCAGAGGGGGAGAGAAAAAATAAACTTAAAACAGCAATACAGAGTGAGAGTGGCATTCTCACTAGGGGATAGTATATTGCTTGTCATGGTCATTTTTTGAAAGGTGATTTAGCAGTATGTGTAAATATGGAAAATCTGTGATATTTCCTAAAACAGCTAGGAATCTATACTACAGAAATACACACGTGCAAAACAAAACAAAACAAAAACAAAAGCTGCTCTGTGTTTAGGGTGTTTTTCAGCAACAGTTCTTCTAATACCAAAAAAGTGGATAAACAAACTAAGGTACACCCATACCATCAAATAGTACGCAGCGATTTACAAGAACAATAAGAGACAAATACTTAGTGTCAGCTAAGATGCAGAGGAACTGGAACTCTTTGGAAAACTGTGTATCAGGATCCACTGAAGCTATACCTATATACACTCTGAGCCACAGCAATTTTCCTCCTAGGTAACTACCTAGCAGACATGCACACATATCCCACCAAAAAACCAGGACCCTAACATCCTTTGACACATCATTCATAACAGCAGAGACGGAACAACCCAAATGTCCGCCAACAGCGCGAGGATACCTGCACAGCAGAATGGTGCACGGCGGTGAAAACGCACAAACCACGATCCAAAACAACGGGACAAGCCTCACGGATGACACGATGCAGGAACGATTACATACTGTTTGAATTCACTTAAACAAATTTCAAGAATCAGGCAAAACTGATTTGTGAAGTTCCATGGAGAGGGGGTGGTGAGTGGGAGTGGACCCTCAGAGTGCTGGGAATCTTCTACTTCTGGGTCGGGACCCTCATTACACGACCGTATTCACTTGGGGAAAACTCATTGGCCTCTACACTCAATCTTTTTGTATATTATACTGAGTAAGATGCTAACCTCAAAAGAATGAGACGATTCTATAAATTCTGACGTGGAACGATTTCGAAGATGTGTCAGTGGGGGGAGCAAGTCTCAGAGACACAAACACAGATCCCTATTTTCTGTGTGAGCTTGCGTGATGGGCACCCAGGAAAAGGATCCCCTCTGAGATGTGGGGCACATTCTCTGGGTGCCAGAGGGGATACATGGATGTGGAGGCAGATGGCAGGAGGTGGGGGAGGAAGGGGGCCTCTCCCCTGCCTGGTCTGAAATTTTCACAAGCACACATCTGTGAAATGTTGAGACGTGTAAAAGAAAATGTATTTTTAGTACATTTTCCTGTGTGTCAGGCTCTGTACTGGGCACTGTCTGCAAAGCATACACTAGGCAAAGCCCCTTTCTGCTCAGACCCTTATCCAAGGACGGCAGGTGTGGGGTGAGAGTGTGTCTCCTGCATTGGGGGCTGGATCCAAAGCCACAAGGCCTTCAGGGACCAGACTGGTGGGACGTTCACAAGCCCCACAGCAGCTTCGGCCTCTGCTTCCTTCTACCTCAAGGCATTCTCATGAGAACATCATCTGTCATGATGAACCATGGTAAGCAGAGACACAGGGGAGCTTTGTGATGAAACCACTGCCCTTAGTGGAAGGAGGATGTGACAGCCACTTTTCTACCAACCTCAAAGGCTACTGGGCTCCCTGGGCATCTAGCTGTAGTGACGCCCAAACTACCCACAGGCCCCGGCTCCTTCAACCACAGGCGGGAACCAGTGGAACTTCTTTCAGATCACAGCTGCCACCAGGTCAGCCCCATCCTCTCATGGGGCAGAGTCCTTGATGCTCCTCCATGCAGCTCTGAGATCACCCCAAGGACTCTCCTGAGCCCTTGAGATGAACGTCGCAGGGACAGGGGTCTGTGTGACAAGTTGGGGAGCACTGGCAGAAGAGGTCTGCGGTGTAGCCTCAAGGTGGAATGAGACAGCCAGAAGGTACAGAGAGACACACAGCCTGCTTTATTCCACTCTTCCTTCTGTCCTTTTTCCTTCCTAGGGCCAACAAAATCTAGAGCCTGAATTTTTGAGTCTAACACAAAGTGAAGTCACTCAGTCGTGTCCGACTCCTTGCGACCCCATGGACTGTAGTGTCCCAGGCTCCTCCATCCAAGGGATTTTCTAGGCAAGACTGCTGGAGTGGGTTGCCATTTGCTTCTCCAGGAGATCTTCCAGACCCAGGGATTGAACCCAGGTCTCCCACATTGTAGGCAAATGCTTTACCATCTGAGCCACCAGGGAAGTCTCACACAGGTGCTCCAGAAATACCTAGGCTCTGAGGTGGCGAGAAAGTCCTTACAGCAAACCAGAAGATGCGTCCCCTGGCTGCCACTGGCTTTGCGGGCTGTTCCCTTTCATTCCCGAAGGGCAGCCCCAGACACTGTGCTCCTGAGACTCCGAACACCCACCGTTCTGCAATGGGGCCCGAGAAGGGACCCGCAGGCATTTCCTGAGACAGTTCAGCGGACGCAGTGCTTGGCCTGGGGACAGGGCTGGGTGGTGCTCCCTCTCCAGGGTCTCCTGGGTAAATGCCACTCCTCGAGCAGCCCTGAGACCTTTGTGACTTCAGCACCTCCCGGCTCCCACGGTGCCTCCTGTGTACCCAGGGAAGGTCCCTCTGCACCTCTGCTCATGTGACAGGAATAGCTCACCCCTGGATGCCTAGCTGAAGTCCCATTTTGGCTGGGGCCTTGCTGCCCTCTCCACCCTCAGCCGGTCCTTCTGACCTCTGTGTGCTCACAGTTCTCCAGGGATCTTGCCGCCACTCGCATCCACAGTAGAATAGGCCCGGGCAGGCAAGGACACGGCCTCCACAGCCCCCGCACCAGGCCTGGCCCAGGCTGGATGCTTGGTAAATCTCTTTGAATTGAATCAAACTTTCAAATGAAAAGATGTCACCAATATGGAAAGCAGACTTCCTCTTGCTCTTTTGTGTTTGTTTTGTGTTGTTTCCTTGAGACACTTCAGTGCCAAGAAGCGTTTGCACAAAGAATTAAAAACCCAGAACCAGTGGTCAAGTGCCAGGAGCATTGCATCCCCCTGTAGTTGTGCCCCGCGGGACGGGCCCACCCATGGGGGCTCTGCATCCCTGGGGACTTCCGGTGCAGGCTCTCTGCCCAGCTAGCTAGCAACCTGGGAGGGAAAGGGACATCACAGATGTCCCCATTTAACAGATGGGGAGATGGAGGCTCAGAGACAGAGATGAGGGGATGGAGACAGCCCTCATGATCCGGAGACTCAGAGCGAGGAAGGCAGTCAGAAGCCAGGCTTTCCTACTGCATCTCTTTGCTCTTCTCCTGAAGACAGAAGGAAAGATGCTGCTAAGGGATCTCCCTGGCAGTCCAGGGGTTAAGACTCCAGCTTCTACCACAGGGGATGCGGGTTCGATCCCTGGTTGGGGAACTAAGATCCCACATGCCGCGTGGTGCAGCCAAAAAATAGAAAAGAAAAGATTAAAAAAAAAAAAAGAAACTGCTTAAATGTGAGGACACAGAGGGATGGATGGGTCCCTTTTTCTTGAACGGCGTGGCATGCAACCCTTGGTAAATGGGGTGATATCACTGACCTTGTGTGGGGGCTAGGATATCATGAAAATTAAATAACACAAATTATGCACAATAAGGAAAGGAGCAAATGTCACCCAGTGGGGGGTGCCCAGAGCCCTCTGCTGGTCCCAACTGTGGGATCCTGGTTTTTTCCTCTTCTCCTTAGTCAAAAGGGAAAATAGTTTTTTTGTTTGCTTGGTTTGGTTTTTTTGATGCGAAAATACACATGGAAAGGCTGATTTTTGAGACAAGCAAACCCTGGAAGTTTCTGCATGATGTCTGTGACTAGGCTGCAGCATAGAGGACAACATGGTCTGGCAAGAGGTGAGGTGAGCACCTGGGGACCGAGGCAGCATCTCCCAACACTGAAGCCTTAAACACCCGTAGCTCCATTTCTCAAGGGTGCCTGACGCTGCCCTGCAGTGCCCCCGACTCCTGCTGCACAAGCCCCCTGGCATGGATCCCTCACCCAGTCCTGGGTGTGTGTCTCAGAGTGGTCCTTTATGCCTCTCTGAGAGGAAGTCTGAACAGTCTGTAGCCAGCACAGTGAACACGGAATGTCACATGAGCAAAGACACTTGTCAAATGCCTTTCCCTTACAAGCACCCTCATCATGACCTGTGTTAATGAAGTTAATTGAATTTAAGATCAATAATGGTTAATTATTGCAATTTGACATTCAGAGATAAATGGCTTTAAGACAGAGGGTACGTGCGTGTGAGAGAGAGAGAGAGAGAGAGAGAGGGTGTGTGTGTATGTGTGTGTGAATCCTCTCCATGGAAGGTGAACACATTACAAGCCTAAGAGGGATCCCAGAAGCCTTCCATTGATCCTGGTACAATCTGATCGACTTCATCCTCTGATGAATGTGGGCTTTTCAGAGCTACAAGTATATGTTCTACAAGACTACTCTAACCCTTGTCACTGGCCCAATCTATATGTGCTGTACACCAGAAATCTATTGAGATAGATTAAAGAACTGCTGTAGAAACAAGAGCAGCTTCAATAAAGGTGAAGGTTTATTATATTGACTATTAATGTAACTTAACTGTATGCCGTTATGAATGCTTATGGATCAAGGCAGTTTAATTTGGGGCAGTTAGATATGATTATAATTGAACACCATTTTTTTTTTTTTCTAACATCACCAAAGATGAACTCAATTCAACACGGAAGAAAAAAAAAAAGCCCAGCTCAGAAAGTAGGCTACAACTAGCTTTGCAGAGGACAGCCTCCCAGGAGTGGGGCCACAGGGCAGAGGTGGGGACAAGGGCAGGTCTAGGCCTCTCTCCTGCTGACAGTGACCACTGTCCTCTCATGCTGGGTCCCCCAGCTCTCTGGGAGCTGACCTCCTGGCCGTCTGCAGCTGTTCCCCAAGCCCGGGTCAGGGCCGGGAAGTGGCAGCTCCAGTTTCTGCCAAGTTAGTGAAAAGTTGACTCATCAAGAGGGTTCCCTTGATAGAAAGACATTCCCCAAACCAAGTAATGATGCTCCTCCATGCACACAGAGCAGGAGAAATGACCTCTTACAAGATGCATAATGACAAAGTAAGTGCTGCCGCGGAAGGAAGGCCTCCTGATGGCGGAGCACTGACAATAAAACGCGGCTGAGGAGTTCTGTCAAAATGTAAGATTATGCAAAAACACCGTTGAGAACACTGCTAATCATCTGCTTGTGTCAATTACTTGAAGGGTCTCTGACAGCATATTTACATTAAACACATTTCAGGAGCAAAATCCTTAATGCTATATCAGAATAGTTTTCATTACCATTAGCAAATCCTTAAAAGTCTTTTTCCCCCTCGGCTACAATAGGAGTGACGGGTGGGGGCCTGTGTGTGTGTGGAATGGATGGTGGGGAGATTTCAGCTCATCCAGCTGAAAAGAAGTGGGTGGCGCCCCAGGTGGATGTGAGGGGCCGTGATCCCACCTTCCGTGAAGGGAGGAGGACGTGGCCCTCTTCAGTCGCCAGCGCCTCCATGCCAAGGGAAAAGCGGCACCACGTCCAATGTCATCTTATCTGACGAGGCAAACAATAGGTGCAGAGGGGCAACTGCTGGAATGAGCACCTGGATGGC
The DNA here is from genome assembly GCF_023091745.1 of Budorcas taxicolor. NCBI lineage: Eukaryota > Metazoa > Chordata > Mammalia > Artiodactyla > Bovidae > Budorcas > Budorcas taxicolor. The sequence goes on from NC_068927.1 coordinate 43,335,267, forward strand.
AGCCGCCGGGACGGGGCACCGTTCAGACACTGCATCCTGACCACACGGACACGGCCACAATTAGGGCAACACGGAAATGACCAATGACAACATGGGGCCTGAGAGGCCCAGCAGGGCCAGCTGGTCCAGAGCGAAGGTTCCAGTCCCATGCTGGGCATCGAGTGGGGACACCCCAGTGGACGGCACAGCAAGGCCCACCCCGGGGAGCTCCTGTGGAGGCTAGAAGGAATCCAAGGTGCCGGTAAAGGTACTTCTAAATGCTCCCGGAAAATTACACAGCCTGGGTTTTATCTGACATGACAATCTATGATGATGGTGACGACGGCCACTAGGTTGTTAAAAATTTTTTTTAATTTTTATTTATTTTTCTTTTATTTATTACCATGAGGTAGGTTTGGTGCTTCCCTCATTTCCCAGATGAGAAGACTGTGTCCCGATGAGATGTAGAGATGACCAAGGAGTACTAAGATTTGAACTCAGGTCTCCTGGGCCCCTTCTACACGCAGCACCAAGAACATCTTATTAACAGTGAGGGTGACTATGAGCTGGCCCACAGGGATCCCTGCTCTACAAACACGTGAGAACAGTTTTAACATGCACAAAAGCAGGCAAGGGGTCCATTAAATAATATGAAAAGCCCTGAAACCACCTTCATCTCAAGAAGCGTGTCTGTCGCATTCAGACGATGGAGCTGCAAGGGTGGGTCATGCAGGATGGCCGCTCACTGGGCATCTCAAGGTTCTGGGAGGCAAACTTATAAACTCTGCCACACAGGGCTGACCAGGCAGTCCCTGAGCTGCTACTCCTGCTCACCAAAGGGCCTGGGGGCCAGGGGCTGACCTCTTTGTGACCTGTACTCTGGGAAGTACGCTAGTGTGAAGCAGACACAAGACTCCACCCCACAACCAACCCGCTTGATAGGAAGTATGCAGGACACACACACAATCAAAGAACTCACATCTATTTACAGTCAGGCCAGGGGATCCCGTATTTGTGGTTATTTCAGAAATTGGCATTACATTATATTTAAGACAAATGCGTTCCTTTTAAGAAATTCTACACTCTGAATGTTTTAAGTAAAAGCTGTCTTCTCCCCATTCTCAAACATACAGATAGTTTCCTGACCTTTAGAAGGATGTATCTGCTTATAGAAAAAATAATGCAAAGAGCTGCCACACCCATCCTCAAAATGCACTTCCAGACTCTAGGAGAGATTTGGATTGAGAGGACCACAGGCCAAAACAGAAGCGTCCAGAAGCGAAGGTTCTAAAAAAAGGCAAATGTGGGGGCAGATTCTGAGTGCCCCGTTGCTTGTTTGATGGAATAAGATGTGATGGTTGAGTAACGTGACGGGTTCATTTTCATTTCTTTATATAGATCACACATACATACATATGTAAACATATACACACATACAAATGCATATACATAAACACATATGCACACAGCCATCTATATACGCACAAATGGACATTTGCATGAATCTGATTGCCCTACAAAGTTATCCTTTAAATAAATTGGAACAAACAACTCCAAACAAACTGACACCAAATGAATACACCAGGCAAGAGAGAGTCATCCTTGAGGGTGGGGTCTGCTATTTAAACATCTGATTCCTGGCAAACAAGCATCCTGTCCAGAGCATCACCCCTAAAACTCTCTGGGAACAGATTAAGGACCCCTGGGTTGTCGACCGCACACCCTGAAACTGGTAAATGGGCTCCTCTCCACGGTAACCCCACAAGGCCCAGCCTGCACCCTCTCCCAAGAGGACGTAACAGGCCCGGTTGGACAACGGCACTCAGTCCATGGGGAAGCCACCAGCCTCCCACCCCAGCCAAGAGTCACTCGTGGGAAGGGGGGATTCTGTTCAAAACTCCACCTTCCAGCTGACCCATCACTGTGGGGTCACCGAGTGGACCAAATCAGATCAGGGTGACATCTGTCCTTCAGGCGCTGGAGCAGATGCTCACTCCATCCCTGCCTGCATGCCTTGCTCCTAGCCAAGCACTTTGTGCCCAGAAAGGTCCCAAGGTTTCCCAGGCCAGATTTCTCAAACCCTGCAGCCCTCAGCTGAATGTGGACACTCACAGGGATGAATGGGGGCCTCTGTTACACCCATGATCGCTGCCAGCAGAAGTGAACGGGTTTCAGGGGGCCTTCCTTGTGGTCCAGTGGTTAGGACTCGGTGCTCCCACTACAGGGGGCATGGGTTTGATCTCTGGCCGGGGAACCAAGTTACCACATGCCACAATGCAACCAGAAGTAAATACATAAATAAGCATGGAGTAGCACGCAATTTATTTATTCGGGAAAAACAGGGAATGGGTTTCAGAATGACGGAGCTCTCGTGAACATCTATGTGGGGACCTTCACACTGATAACCAGGTACCAGCAAGGCCTCACCAGGGCCAGATACACCCCTGGCCCCTCCACACCCTCCCCCACAGACTCCCCTGAAGAAGCTCATGGAGCTGTGAACGGTAAGACCCACTCGCCTGTCACAGACGGAAACTCTTGAGAAACTTGCTCAAGGGGACAGAACTACTCATGCAGGGCCAGGATCTGAGCCCAGCTGGTCTGGATGCCGCTTCTGTGCCCAGAACTCTCACTCTCCACCTTTCTGGCTAAGCTCAGCCCCTATGCGCATCTTCAGCTGTTTATGGAAAGCAGGCCCCTTCCCCGAACTATCAAACTGGGACCAGAACCAAAAAAATTAATCTCAAGTTTTTAAAATATCAAAACCTTAAAACGTATAATTAAATTAATCATCATAAATTCCTTTTTAGCACTGAGAGTTGGATTTATAATATCATTTTGAAACCTCTCTGTGAGATTTAAATATTTTATAGCATATGTGAGTTAGAAGGGAGCGTGTCTAAGGGCTTAAATATCGCTGGAGAGCAGCAGAGTTTGACAAAAACTGTAGCACAACTGTTTCTAAGGTAGTTTGTAAAAATTATTTATTTCCATACCAGTTAATTATGATGGGAGTCTTTGTTGAATGCACAAGCATTAAAAAAGTGCTGATATTTTATGCATCTTTAACTGGAGCGTGATTCCCTGCAGCGCACTGGTAACTCCTTGACATTTAGCATTCACTCACAGCAACTGTAATAAGGGGTTTGATTGCTTCCTTTGCAGATGCAGTAATTTAATAACTGTGATCAGTTGCATAAATTTCCTATACAACCATCTTAAGTTAGCCACATTAAAATTAAGCAAAATTGTAATCTGTTGACAGATTATTGCTACTGAACAATTCTCCTAAAAGCATTTCAGATTAGCAAGTGCCACGAGCATTTGTGTTTTATATGCTTGTAAAAAATACGGCAGCTTCCCCCTTCCCCACCCCAACCTCCAGTCAACCCCCCACCCACGTACACAGACACCACAAATCTGACTAGAAGATAATTTCATGAAATTCTATGCTTTCTGCTAAATCACCTGCACTGTTGATTTCGTTATGTGAAATGTTCTGTGTTGGTGAATTCTGCTCTCTGGAAGGGGGTTAAAAATAAAAAAATTAAAAAAAGGTGGGGTTGTCAGTTTCTTCTTCCTTTCTTCCCAGTAATTTCCTTTATGCAACTCTGCATCCATTGCCTTTGAAGGAAACCTCCTAGCATGGAGCTCTTATGAATAAAATGACTGTGTTCCTCGGAGCAAAGGAAAAGTGCTAATTTCATACCTTACTTACAGAAAGGTAAAGGATGCCCAGCTTCCTCAGAGGAAGGCATCCTGACTTAAGGAGACGACACAGAGCCTCTTGCTCAGTTTCTAAAGAACTCCTCACGGAGTGTGTAAGTGAAAAGACACGAGGGTTCCCTGGGCAAGTTTTTCCGACAGCACGGCGCTAAAGAAAAGAAACAGTGCCCTGGCCTGCTCTGTTTAGAAGCAAAGTGGGACCCCATCTCCTGCTTTGTGCCCTGTGAGTTGACTTTTTAGAGCAATGTTTAGCCAAGCAGGCAAGTCAGGAATAACTGTTTCTGATACTTCCCAGCAAATATCTTTAACCATCTGTTTACACTTGCCAAATATGCTTCCAAGTTTCCAATTTTATCAGTATATAAAAAGAATATCTGTTTTTAAAAAAAATCGTAAATATCTTGTGATGCATCTTTACATAATTCAAGAGAAATTAAAAAAAAAATTTCATTTGAAAGCCAGCATAAGCACAGATTTGTTTAAATTTTCATTTACATGGAGGTCTGGGGTGGAAGCCACCAAAGCGAGTCAGAGCTTTTTTGTAGGGCAGGGTCAAATGTCAAAGGTGACTGCCTGCCTCTCAGAGAAGCAGTGTGCCCTCTGCCCCACGACAAATGACTGAAAACATGGCGGCCTGGCTCCCAGGAAGGCCCTGCATATGCGGCCTGTCACTTCCGATGGAGTTGCGAGGTGTCTCCCAGACAGGTGATGTGCTGGGGCCTGGCTGCAAGCTTCCCGCGGAGCAGAGACCACTGCTGAGCTTGACAAATTGGATGGGACTTCACTACCAAATTTCCTGCCAAGAGGCCTCACAGTCAAATGTCTGTCTTCTTCTCATCACCAAGGAATGATGCTACGACTCTGACATAGTGTCTCCGGTACTTAAAGACAGAGTTAATGCAGAATGATCGAGAAACGTGAGGCCTACGAAACTTTCAAGAGCCAAGCAAAAGCGACTCCTTGATCCTAAGAGGGTTCATGTGTGCACACGTGTATGTGTGTACCTACAATACAAAAAACCCCAATTCTCACTAGAAAATAGAGAACCTAGGTTTCCGCCGCTGCCACCGTCACCTGCACTGTTTTGTAATAAAGTGGAGATACCCTGGGCTAGGTTTGTTTGCTTCTAAGTATAACTAATTATGCTTCTAAATATGTTCTTTAGGGTTACCACATGTATAAAAATGGAGGTAGGAAAGAAAGAAAATGCATCAGGATTATTAAAAGAAAGAGAAACATACTAATTAGCTAACTAGTATACTCACTTCAATGTTTAATAATATTTTTTAACATTCCAGCATACGCTGCAGAATAAAAAATTACCCACAGCACCACCTGTGCATCCCCTGGGACAGGAGGATTTAGAGTTCTCTCCCGCAGTTTCTGGAGCCCTCATTTCTAAATATTTCTTTGAATATTTCTTTGTATTTCACCATATCCCACCCCCGCAAATTAAAAACAAAAAGATAGTAAATTTCATTTCCCACCAAAGCCTTTTAAATAACATCTCTACAAAGCCCAACTTAATTACATAACTCAAGTGCTCAAGGGAAAAAAAAAAACAAAAAACCAGCATTTATTTCCATAATTTTGGAAGCCGTCTCTGCCCATTTTGATAACGTGTAAACTGTAGCGATTGCGTCAACGGCCCAGTGTCCGCTTTGCTCCCTCAGCCTGGGGAGGGACCACTGTCATTATTTTCTTCTCCATCTGTTTGGGCTTCCGCTCACCCTGTGTTCTGGGAAAGTTCTGGGCTTTGTGTGGGCTGTGATGGGCCCAGCTGCATATGTCTGGGAAGACAGGAGAAGATGGAGTGATGCAGAGGATACCGACATGCAAGATGGGACCAAGGGGCCGGCCCGCCCTCCCACTTGTAAATGGAACACCTCTCCACTTGAGCAGAATGCAGGGGCAAGGGTGTTACCCCTCAGGATCCCACAATTAAAACCAGATCATGGCCAAAGCCAAGGGCGCTCCACCAGCCCCTTGGGCTTGCCTCCTTCCAACTCCACTTCTGACTGCGGGTCAGTCGTACACAAACAAAGCCTTAACAGAAATGTTACTGAGGAAATAATAGCCATTTCCAATGATAATACACAATTTTAGCACTGACGCTTGGCTGATTTAGGTGTTCGGCCAACGTGTCAAGCAGCCTGCCTTCCTTAGGCGGGCCTTTAATGGGTAACTGGCAGGCTCTGGCAGCCTTATTTCTGTTTTAGATTTGGTTTGTCATTGGGTATCCATTACCTGCCATTCATCTTTGATCTCTTTGGACAGGCCTGATCAAAAGATGTCATTTGACCTACTCCACTTGGCAGAAACTTGTATGACTCTCATAAAGGGGCCACCCCAGCTATAAATAAAATGACATTATTATTTTTCTGTCCTACCATGTAGAAGAGACAATTATGATAATGCAGTGTCTGTCATCGGGAGCCCAGCAAATTGCTAGCTCTCACGCAACTGTTTAGCTTTCTTATTTGTTTTTTGTCTGTTTTCCTCCATTTCAAGTTGAAAATAAAGCAGAACTGAAATCCCTAATGCTCTGCCTCCCACTCCGACGGTCTCAGGGCTTCTTCCCGTGGTGGTGACACGCAGGGGTGGCTAGCAGCTTGTTTGTCAATGGTGGGTGGTGGTTATGGCTGTCTGTGCTGGCAAGGCAAGTCAACTATGGGACCAGGTTTGTCCTTCATCTCGTGATTTGAAAACAAGCTAATCCCTGAAATTAGAACTGAGAAATATTACCGCAGGTAGGTAAAAATCATGGCCAGGGTTTATTATGTCCTTAATCAAGTCATAATATTAATAAGAAAAAAATGCAGCCGAATTTTTCACCCGATCCACAAAACAGAAGACAGCTCAGAGGTCATTGCTGGGGAGCCCATAGCTTGGGGGACACAACTGGTCCAGCTGTTTCCTTCTCTGGTTGGACCAACAAAAATATGGGCTCCATCCCTGTGAGACTGGCTCTTGATCCTTCCTGGAAATGGAGGTTTGGGGGGCTTCCAGGGTTGAGAGCTCTGTGGTTGTCTAGGGGAACCGTAAAGGGATAACTAACCCAGCAGCCATCCTCCGTTGACCAGATGCACGTGAGGACCGGAGGCAGCAATCCTCCACTCGCCCTGTGCCAGGAATCTGCCCCACTTGGTCATCTCCACTCATTCAGTGCTCTTGCTCGGGAAGGGAGAGCAACAGGGACACAGCATCAGAGACCCCTGCAGAAACTCTGGCTGTGGCTACTCAGAATCGTGTCATTCTAGAGTGAAGGAAGTAGCAGGATCTCACAGAGAGGCAGCAAGTCCAACACCTTATTTAATAAAGGTGGAAACGAGTCCCAAAGAAGGGGGAGAACTGCCTGAAGGCAGCACAGGGAGTTCACTGCAGAGCTGAGGCTAGAATCCAAAAATCCGACCTCTGCAGGAGGGGCCCACTCACCATGCCCAGCATCCTGCCATCTTCTCTGAGGCTGGCCACAGAGCTCCCCTCCTGCGAGCTGATGACCAGGATGCTGTTAACCTGTGGGGCATGCTGTTCTTCCCAGTTGCCTCTGGAATACAGGCTGATTGGAGTTTTGCTCGGCATGAAGATGCAGTGTCCCTGGTCATTCCGGCAGACAGCATGTCAGTGGGCATCCCCTTATTCAGTGCCCTGGGCTCAGGACTTGGCCATCCTAAGGCCTGTCGGTACCACCATCACCCCTGCTGGTGACAGAATATGGGCTGAGCCCTGGAAAGGAAGTGGGTGGGTAGGCGATAAAAGAACAGAGGATGAAAGGGAGAGAGAGCACAGACTCTGAATTCCCTGTCTGCAAAGAGGAATGTGGCTCCAGCTGGGCTTAGATCAGTTGGACTGTATCTTTTCTGCAATGATGTGGACAGAATGCTTTCTAAGTACAGGACCCCAAGGCAGGGCAACTCCACCCCGTGATGGAGCAGCGATCCCTGAATGGGGACGCACTTTGAGGAACGTTACATGAGTGATTTCCTGGCTTTGGGAACCATCAAGTCAATGAGAATGAACATCCTGGATCAACAAAAGAATCAAAGAAAGTTCCAGAAATAGTTCCCAGACCACAAAGTCTAGGCAGGAAATGACAAAAGTGTAGAAAGCACAGCATTCTCCTAGTCATCCCAATGTAGATGGTCTTGCAAAGCACTAGACGATGTGGCACAAAGAGGAAAGATTGTTGGCATCCAGACTGTTGTTGGCATATCATTCCCTAAGACTCAGCTTGGGCACCCTCTTTAAAGGAAGCCATCCCAGTTTTCTCTCGCCTCCAGGGATGAGTGAGGCATATCTCCTCTGTGTTCCCATCCTGCTTACATCCATCTCCAACACGGTACTCACATCCAGAGTTACCTGTTTCTGTCTGCAGTGCCCTCCGCCCTCTGACCTCCTTGAGCACTTCCTATCCGGGTACCCATGCATCTGCCAGCGCTGGTCTGAGCAGGTGCTCAACATACTTCCAATTGTTCCAACAATTCACAAAACACATGCTCCAGTAATCTGGTGCCCTCAGAGCAATCTACAATTACAGGCAAGTGCACACAAGTACATTTTCCTGTTTTGGGCTTGAGCAATGTCTCCCCCATCCCTGAACCCTAAGTCCCATCCATCACACTGTCACATCATTGCTTGCCAAGCCTCTACCTTAGTGTCCCAAACTTCTGTCCGTCCCCCACCCTCGTCTCAGAAAATAAGCCTCTCTTCCTTATAAGCTGCTTCTCAGCTTCCAGTGGATGGAAAAGTGAAGACTAAGAGTTGAGTGAGCCAAAGCAGAGAGTATGGGGGCATCAGGAGGAGAAAATCACAGTTTTCTCCCATCGTCTCCCCAAGCAGGTGAGCGGTAAGGGATATGGAGCTACTCCGCAAGCACTTCCTTTCCCTTTTTGTGTAATGGTGACCCCAGGCACTGGCATCCACGATGATCTGCAAATATCTGCTACAGTGATGGATGGATGGGGCCTGGGGGCCCCGTGCTCAGGGCCAGAAGGAGAACGAACACAGAGAAAAGGTTGGGTGAGATGGTGGTGCTCTCTGGTCCATATGGCATGATGCTAAGGACCCTGCAATCTCACAGCTCCTTCTGTGAGCTTCTTCCATTCTGTCCTGAGCAGCAGGAGGACTTGGTAAAGTTACAAAAGCTCCTGAGTCTTCACCTGTAAGTTGAGAGTAAAAGCATCCTCTCCTGAGAGTTATTAATGCATTACACACATTAAGCATATAACACTGCCTGTCACGTATCGAACATTCAGTAAAGAACAGGGTTGTTTTCTCTTTTTTTGGTTACAGAAATTATGCTCTCTATGAGCAGAGATGATCAGGGAAGACAAGAAAGGGCAGGCAGGATCTGCATGATGACAGGAGGACCAGTCCCTCCACTGGGCCCAGCCCTTGTACCTGGGAGTCATTAAATATCCAGGAAACCCTTGCCTGTGCAACACGTTCAGCTTCTTGAGCCCAGGGAGGAGGGTGGTCGCCCTGGCAGCATGGAAACTAAAAACCTCTCTCCATCTCAGGCCAAGAATTCCACCAGCCACAAGCCAGGTGGACTCTGAGTTAAGCACTGCCTTGTTTGGGCTACCCTTACATATGCGGAAAAGGCTGGGGTGGGAGTACGGGGGCGGGGGGGGGGGGGGAGGATGGAAGATAGGGAGGGTATGTATCAATCCACCCAACAACCTGGCTGTGGATATATTAATCCGTCTCTCTCCTCTCCCTTTCCCCACCCTACCTCTTAACCCTGAGGACAGATCAGGAGCAGTTATGTCTGGGGAGGTGGGAAAGAGTGGAAGGAAAAACAGAGACCACACAGGGGCTCCAAAGCTGGACTGTAACCTGGCCTGCCCTTCTCATGCAGGATCGTCTTCAAGGTGGGAAGCAAGAGAAAGACACAAGTCTTTGGTCTCCGACTGTACAGATTTGTTCCTTGTAGGAAGAGAAGCCGTGGACCTACAGGACCTCCCAGCATCGGGGATGAAGTAAAGAGGAGGTGAGGGACTGTGACCGGAACATGTATCTCCACCCCACTCCTCAGCTCCACACCAAGGTGCGGGGTCCCTGTGCCAAGCAGGGGAACGGGAAGATGAGATGCTGTTGAAGGTCCATGCAGGGCCAAGAGGTGGGATGGGAGGTGGTGAGCGTGGCCATCCTCTGCATCCTGGTCTCTCCATCTCACTGCCTTTAAGCCTCAGTTTCCTCATCTGTAAAAGGGGATGGCCATGCCGGCTATTCCCAGGGTTGCTATGAGAGGGGCAACAGATGAGGCACGAGTTTTGCATGTTGCTATGTGCTGGGCACACTGCTGCTTTTAGAGAGGCCTGTCCTTCTCTCCCATGGCTGGAAACTATGAATCGGCAGACTCTGGTCAGAGAAACAGCACAGAGCCACAAAAGGAAGCTCGAAAGCTGCGCTGTCCATGTGACTAAGTTTAAATAAATTAAATAAATTTAAAATTCAGCTTCTCAGCTGCACTCGTCACATGTAAATGCTCAACAGTCACATAGAGTGGACACTTCTGCGCAGGACACTTCCATCCGGGCAGATGGCTCTCTGTCTGGGCATGTTGTGGGGTCCTCTCCTATTGCTTCCTTGAATGCTCTGGCTTTCTGAGGTACCCCCCCCCCCTTCCCCCTTCCTACTGTCCTTGGAAAAGGCACTTGCCTCTAGGAAAAATCCTTAACCCTTTATGGGCTGAGGACCCTTTGGAGAAGCCAACAGACATCAACATTCACTAAAACCCAGACTACCTCCCCACATGGGGTGAACCCCACCAGTGGTACAAGAACGTATCAGGTGGTTCACCTGGAAGCCCACGCTAAGATCCCTTGTCCTTTCTTTTTCCTTCGTATCGCTTCAGGGAAAAAGTATCAGGGAGGTACTGTTGGTCTTTAACACCTCCCCAACACTGGTGAATCTTCCCTTTTTACAAAGAGAGCTAAGGCATTCGACTCGGGACATAGGCAGGCAAGAGAATCCAGCTAGAATTTAATGACATTGTGATTTCACTGCATTTATTTTTATGGTTATTTTCTCTTTATGGCAAGTGATTCTGGGTCTTCATTTATGGGAGTAACACACTACACTTTCCTTTTAAAAATAAATTTATTTGAGTTAAAGCGTGTGTAAATAAGAATGTTTAGGCAGCACATGTGGTATATGCCAGTATGTCAAACAGCATGCCAGGTTTGGAGAACAGGCTGCTCCACCTGTTCGGGAGCAAGTAACAGGCACAGAAGGTTCTGGAAGGGGCTCTGAACGAGGAGCTCTTGTCACATCCCTAGACCAGCCCACGGTGAGAGACCTGGCCCCCCAGATAATAAGCATATTTGCTATTTGAAATTTCCAAGTTTCCAGATTTGTAAGGAAATTTGGCAGGGTCCTGTTGAAAAGATGTGAATTTCCACTTTGGGGCAGTTGCAGATATCAAACCTCAATATTAATAAATATGCTAATAAAAATGTAAATTTTACAATAAGCCATTATCAATTAAAGACAGGATGCTTCCTATCCGATTTATGGTTCTTTTGCGTGGCCACTGATGGCAGCCTGGTCACTGAGTCTGCAGGGCAAGAAGAACATGCCAGGGTCTGAGATACAAGCATGTCATCTCTGGATCCAGGACACCCAGCAAGAATACTGGCAGTGACATTCCTGGCATCACATGCTACTTGCACACAGGAAAGCTTCCTGTCCCCACACATCTGCCAGTGACACGCATCCATCTCTCCCAGACACCCAGGATACCGGCAGCGACATGGGAGTCTGCCTGACTTGGGCGGATGGGCTGAGGGTCAGATGAATGTTCAGATGCATGGCCACGGGCATCTGGACACAAGGAAGATCCTGGGGGCTGAAGGGACCCCTGCCCCTTGCCTGGATAGGCCCCCTACCCAAGCAGAGCTCTTGTACACCGGGCACTATCAGCAACGAGCCCTATGGGAAGGGGATCAAGCTCAGAGTCCAGACGTCTGGTCCTGGCCCGACACATTTACCAGCACATACTTGGGGCTAATGACTGACGTCCACGTGCCTCAGGGTTCACCTGTAAATCAGGTAATGTCTTCGTCCTGGGTCAGGGCTGTTCCCACAGTGCCTAGGCTCTCTCATAGCCTGCAGCCCCACGCCCACATCAGGGAATTACACAGTCCCCAGCCCCACTGGACCTGCCTCGTGGGTGGCAACCAGGCTTCCAGGACCCAGCCAGAAGGTGCGTTGTGTACGACGATGACGTGATGACCGGAAGCTGCCTCCTTGGGCTCCAACAGAAACCAGGAAGGACGCCTCTCTCCCCACAGCAAGGACTAGAGGGCTTCTTCCCCTACCACGTGCACTGGAGACAGGACACGGGAGGCACAGCTGCAGCCATGCCTACTCCCCTGCCAACTGATGCTGTCTCAGGACCAAGTCAACACTCCCCGAGAACAGCAGACAAGGGTGTTCAGCTCCCGTGAGAGCACGCGGCAGCAAGGGATGTCAGCCATGCCTGCAAGGGATGCTGAGAAGCCCTGAGACAGGACAGTTGCCCCT